>NW_009606306.1:14008-40466 GCF_000690535.1 Cariama cristata | reverse complement strand
CGGCGGACGAGGTGCAGGAGGTCGTCCATTTCCCGGCCGCCGCGCACCCGCCCGGCGCCGCGCTAGAGGTGAGGGCGGGGCACGAAGAGGCCTTCGGGAGACGGCAAAAAAAACCCAAACAAACAACCCTTTCATCCTGTTTTCTGTGTATTTTTAGCACACGATTTGGCCGATTAATCATGGAGAGATGCTGGCCAAAGCGATGGCGTGAAAGATAATTTGTTGTGCGCTCTGACTTCTTGCAGTGCACCTACATCAAAATTGAGCAAGTCGAAAAGACCCACGCCGTGGTGCTGAGCCGGCCCTCCTGGCTCTGGGGGGCAGAGATGGGGGCCAACGAACACGGCGTGTGCATCGGGAACGAAGCGGTGTGGGGGAGAGAGGAGATCTGCGATGATGAAGCTCTCCTCGGCATGGACCTCGTAAGGTTTGCGCAGGCTATTTTGGTAAATGGTACTGAATTCGGGAGGTCGTTCCGAAACATTTGAATTACATGGGGAAATACGTGCTTTCACTTTCAGAAGACACGTCTGTTTCTTCTGCTGTTTTAGCCATGGTTAAAAATAAGTATTTCTTGGCACAGGCGTTAGATCTCACGAGCTGGGAGCCTGTGGGAGGTATCAGGTGCTGGAACACAACCTGTCAAGGAAATCATCAAACGTTTTTCTGTCAACGAAGTTTAGTATCAACTGAAACAAGGCTCTTAACGAAAGCACAGCTGGACCTCAGGAACTAGTGTTAGGGCGTTTTTTTCTAGGGTCTGTACTCATTTCCTATTTTCCCACATCTATCACACAGAGGTTTTTAAGTTTCACTCTTAGCCATGCATCGCCATGTAAATAAGGACAGCTTGTTGTGCCTGCCTTACTGGGTGCCAGTGTAACTCTCGTGAACCTGCAGCAGTCAGTCAGTTCTTCCTGGTACTGTTTCCCCCCAGCCCAACACCCAGAAGGACCTTGCAGGTGTTTCCTATGAGCCCTCTCGCTGCATTTCCATATTTCTATTTGCTTGCTTTTCCCCATGTCAAGGACATCGAGGACCCACTTCAAACAAGCCCTTTAAGTGACTTGCTCCTTTCTCTTAGCAGATCATACAAGCATCAGGTACATATAGAAATAGCATTCCAAGTCAATTTGAATATTCAGGCTGAATAGTTGAATGTAAAGTTTACCGTTCCAAAAATAACATCTTCCTTTTGTTTTAGGCTTGGACTTGAGAGAGCAGACACAGCTGAAAAGGCTCTTACTGTCATAGTTGACTTGATAGAAAAATATGGACAGGGAGGAAACTGTATGGAGAGCCACATGGTATTTACATACCATAACAGTTTTCTGATAGCCGACAGAAAGGAAGCATGGGTGCTGGAGACATCAGGAAAATACTGGGCAGCAGAAAAAGTAGAAGGTACGGATGATGCTCTTTGTTTTAAACATTTCAAATGCAATGACAATTAGCAGTTCTCCACTTTTCATTTACCGTTTCATTAAGGCATCAGACTAGCCTCCAGATATGTACATGTGCCTGTAAACAACAGGAGTTGCTAGTGGACTCCATCAGTGTGGAGTGGCTAGCAGTTTCACTGAGGAACTGAGTCACAGGGGGCCTTTTCAGAGTCAGAGATGACCACTTCTGCACTTGGAAGAAAGAGGAAGGTCGGCATGAGAATGACAGCAGTATAAACAGTCTTAAGGATGGTGGCAATCGATGGCAATTTCATTTGGTGACAGGGTAACACCGACAGGATCGGTACTTTGGGCCCTGAAGTGGCTGATTGTTCCAGTGGACATAGAAGGACAAGCTATGTCTTTGGCGGTCTAAGACGAAGAATGTAAAGATGGGAATAATCAGGACAGAACCTGAAATATGATGTTGGCAATAGAAGTAAATGAGTCAGAACTGAGTGGCAGTGGAATTTCAATCAGAGGGATACATCTAGCCAAGGGGAGAGGGCCAAAAATAAACCACAGGACTCTCAGATCTTGTGGGAAACTCTTCAGTGCATAATTTGCTTTAGTAAGCTCATTGCAAACAAAATACTAAGAAAAAGGATGCAATGCATTAAAATGATTCTTTCCTCACCTTACAAACAGGAGGTGTACGGAATATTTCCAACCAGCTCTCTATCACAACCAAGATTGACAGAGAACACCCAAAATTGAAGGAATATGCCAAAAGCAAGGGCTGGTGGGATGGGGAAAAGGAATTTGATTTCGCTGCCACATATTCTTATGTAAATACTGCCAGGATGACCACATCCAGAGGCCGATACTCTGAAGGCTATAAACTTCTGAACAAACACAAAGGTATCATTTTTTATATTATTTTTTTATAAGATATGCAAAACATTTAGTGAGCTACATTAATTTAAATCATAAATGATTAGACATCTGATGCAGGCAATCATTTGGTAAACCAGAACTTTCTAGAATAATTTTTTGCCTAAAGGAGAAACACTGAGCTTGAAGTCTTCTATCCTTTTTTGCCAATTTGTTGATGAGGCAAAATTAAAACAAGGGTCAAATATAAACACACAGAGCTACATTAACACTGAGAGGTCACTAAATACTCTGGAAGACCTGCTCTAAAACATTTTGATAGGCTATATATTATTATGTACCTCTAAGGAAGAAAAAACCAGAGGGTAAAACAGACTCCCAGTGGTTTGCAGCCACAAACAGAACCTTATGAACAACTTCAGTCTGGTACCATTCATATAGGCCTAAGACAACAGCACAGCATTCAGATATGTATCTCGCATTTATTTTTTGAGATTGGTTTTTAAATCTTTTTAGTTTCACTGTAACTGCCTCTCTAACCTTGTGTAGTCTAATAAAACACACTGAGAGCAGAACAAAATAATTTTCTGTACTCTAAGCAGGTGTTCCTAATCACTAACTTATTCACTTATTTTTCAGATGTTTATAGAAAGAAGCTATTACTTCTCTTCTAACTGCATCCACCTGGCAGGGTTTTTTTCTGCATCTGTATTCACTTGCTCATTTGAAGTAATTAATCCAAACCAAAATTACATTGCACCCCTGTGTTTTTTTATTTATTTGGCTGAGCTCTGCCAGACTAGGTTTAGCATTTAGTTAACGCGCCAGAATGAATTACCTTTTGCTATCCTGCTCTAGTGATCATGTAAATCCTGCATTCATTTTGGGAATTGCAGGTTCTGAATACTGAAAGCATTTTCATAATACCTGTATTTACGTGTATTATAACAATACTGAGATTCTATCAGTGCTTTCATTCTAAATCCCCATTTTCAGGCATTTACCTGAGCCATTTTAAAAATCACACTAGGTGTTCAGGTTACCAGCCTCATATGGTTTCAGTTTGTTTAGATTTATTTTAAATAGCTGCCCTAACTAAAAGCTATTTGGTTTACAGCATCAGTAAAATCACTGGTTTCTTAATCTACCCTTCCCAGCTTTTTCACTCAGTGGCATTACAGGTTTTTTTCCAGGTTGCCTGCCATGTGAAGACCATTTTTAGATAAACATTATTTATATTTCAAAAAATAAGGAATGTATTTCAGGAATACAAAATAATAAAAAAGTCTAATGGAAAATATGCAATATCTTCTTTCCTGCTGGACAACTTGCCAACTTCTAGTTGACCCACTGACTGTTGCTTCTTTTAATTTCTTTGATTCGTGTAGCATGCTGATTTCTTGAATTTTCTGACTTTCCCAGGTAACTATGGGAATCCTTAAGAATGTTTCCTTGTTGAAATGCATTGCTGCATCCTTGTCTACAGGCAATCTGAATAGTGTATAAAAAAATATGTTGCAGACATCTGACTTGGCAGCAGAGTGATTATTTTAAGAGGAAACAGCAAGGCAGTTTAAAAAAGGAATCTTTATGCAGCTAGAACTTCACTGAGGGAAACACTAAAAGATTAAATGGCAAATGATACCTTCAAGTTAAAAAAAAAAAAGTGAATGAAGTACTGTTTTTCTGCTATAAGCATATGCTCAACTGGTACATCAAATGTGAAAAGAAAACTACTGCAAGCACTGCCTGTTAGAATATTGGATTGCTTGGTGATAGCCATGCCAGTATTTAAGCTTCAGCGTATGCTATACTCAAACAGCGATATTGTTTGAACACTAGATGCAGAGGCATATGTGGAAAGGGTTTTGTTTCTGAGAAAAAAGAATTATTTTCATAGACACGTTTGGCACTGTATCTCACATAGGTAGTTAAGACTTCTTTACAAATGGATGTACTATTGTAGTTTCTGTTGATTCTGAGTATGGAACGTGTTGTGTTGTTACTCCAGTGCATCCTTTCAATTGTCAACTTGAAGCCCAAGTACTTTGGAAGGTCATATGATTAAAATAATAATAATAATAAAAAAGTGACAGGCTTGCTGTTTCATTTTCAAAGTTACACACAAAATCCATGCACAGTTGTTATTTTTACATTTCCAAAGCAAGAGCAGTATTAACTGTGTACAAATACCAATAACTATTATAGTGATTTATCTTCACTTCCACACAGTGCTCAGAAAGTTCAGCCTTTAATCCAAGCTACTAGCTTTCATCTGAAAAGTTACTGTGTGAATGACCATTTGCTAGCCATATGTATTTTACCTCTCTGGGAAACATCATGTGTCTTTGTCCTCCCCTTTTCTAAGTCCTAAATGTTACAGCTCATTATCACCTACTCTTTGAAATAAATACTTTGGGGTAAACAATAATATTTTTAAGTGTGTTAGATACTAAGGTATGCTGTCAGAATAGTTTTTTTTTTCTTCTGCCAATATGGACAAACTAAAATTGGCATTGCCTATTAAAGGAAAAAGCAGCCAGTTGTACAGTGCCATTTAGGTGGTATTATAAGTAGTGTTGTGTGTAAATAACTATATTGTGTTGTATCTTAAATAGGATCTATCACTTCTGAAATAATGATGGAAATTCTTCGGGACAAAGAGAGTGGCATTAATATGGAAGGTGGATTTATGACAACTGGAAGCATGGTGTCTGTATTGCCTCAGCAGCCTAATCTGCCGTGTATTCACTTCTTCACTGGAACTCCAGATCCTGCGAGGTGATGTAGCAAGTAATTAGAATAAAAAGTTACAAATATCTAAATGAAAAAGTGTTGCAATTTGACTAATTATATTCCTTTTTGCTTTGTGTTTTTTTTTTCTTTTTTTCCCCTGAAAAAGCACAATCAAGAAGTAGGAGGAACGTAATGTACATTATGTACATCAATGCTATTTGCTAACCTACTTAGTGAAACACTGCTATGACACTGACTTAAACATCAGTTAGGAGATTTTTTTTTTTTTTAAAGACTTCTTTCTTAACAGAAGGAATTAGAAGAATGGAAAAAATACAGCAATCTACTGTCTCAACAATTTTAACAAAACTGTATCAGTAAAGGATCTCTGTTCTGTTTTCTCTTTCTAGGTCTGTATTCAAGCCTTTCATTTTTGTGCCCAATATTACTCAGTTATTAAAAACTAGTTCCCCTACATTTGGTCATGATGATCCAGTTAAGAAGCAACCACGTTTTCAGAATAAGCCAGATCGAAGACATGAGCTCTATAAAAAACATGAAAGTGCTGCTGTAGTTATGGAAACTATCGAGGTACGTTGATTAAATCAGATTTCAATGCAAGCAGGTGGTTTATATAAGCTCCTTGCTCACATTTTGTTAATGCAATACCGTTTAATGCCCTTTGATGGATTGTGAAGAACACTGTAGTGCACCAGAAGCCCATTGTCTTGGCATCTGGCAGGCATATGTTTCAAACACTAAAAACTGCAACTAGCACTTTGCTGTACTCCCAGTCGTAGCCCCAGACAAGCATCTGTACTGCTTATATGCATATGCAGGCCACACATACTCCTGCACCAGTCAGATAATGGGGAAGTGCTTGAGCAGCCACAGGCAAATATGCAGCTCCTGTTAAGAGTACTTAAAACTCTTCAGGACCCTGGTCTCAGGCAGTAAGGAGCACATGCCTTTTACGGTTGCTTGGTATGGACAGGAGAGGAAACAAGATCACAAAGATAGCTGGATGCAAAGGTGAAGCAGGGGGGTAGCTGCCTACCTTTAGCAGTAGCATCTCTCCTATTTACAGATACATGTTCTAAAAAATAAGACATATGCCCGCTTAGGTTTTGGTAGCATAAATACCTGGAGCCGCTTTAATTTTATTTATTTTCCATCCATCAGACAAGGATGCAGGGAGATGAGCGAGCGCCAGATATTAGGAAAGATAACTAAAAAAAACCCTGTCACGGTGCTAAGTTCTACCAACACAAATTTGTACCCTAGAAACTATTAAGAGGTTAAAATAAGGACAGTAGAACAGAATTCTGTTGAGATGAACACTACATAACTTTGTATAGTTTTTAGTGAAATACAGATGTTTCTTTTTGCAGGGCCAAGGTAAAGAGATGCTGAAAGAGATACAGGAGTTGGAGAAACAGAAGATAAGTGAAATGGAATCAGTCCTGCAAAATGGATGTCTTGACGTTAACCAAGCAGTTAACCTTTTTTCACAGTGTGTAGAAGAAGAACTCAAAATATATAGCTAAACCTACTATTTGAATGTGGTAAAACTCAGTTTTATGCTTAACTCTTCTAATGAAGTAGCTATATAGATTATGTCTTATTTTCAGTATACCAGTTAGTACAGTCAGTTTTAAAGATGCAAATTCATATTCAGGCCAAACAGCTTTTTGCTGTATGAAACAACACTGAAAACGCTCTAAGAGCTAGGCAGTGGCTTTGTCTGTATGTGGCATAAAGCTGTCAGCAGAGGTTGATTTTGTCAACAAACAGATGCAATTAGGATGTAATAGCTTGACTAAATTGCAGAACAACCCCATCTCCGGATAAAGAACACTAAATCAGATTTGGAGAACTCAGTTGTAGTGTACAGACATGTGGGTATTATAGTCAAGATAACTGTAGAATTTCACATTTCCTGAATTAAAATGGCCATGCTGAAGGACTTTCTAAAATGTAGAACCTATTACTTGCACTGAATAAAAAGGAAAGTGATATGCAAGTCAAGTAAGATTGATATTCAGCTGTTTGACAAAACTGTTCTAAGGTATGTTTCATATATGAACCTTCTACTCCTTCAACGTAAGATGAGGCTAAGAGCTCAAGGTATATTAAAACCAAACCACAGTTACAATTTTACCATGATTTGTTGTGAAATCTGATTACATGGAATTCAACAATGTAAACATCCTGCAAGTTACCACATGATTTTCACTTCCCTGTATTTTCCCCAGCCTGATAACAAAAAAAATAAATTAACTTATTTACATACAATATGATCATGGTCAAATTAATTCTGCAATACACTTTATAACATAACGTGGGAGGTTTTTCATGTTTCTTGAATTGTTACTTTTTTAAATCGGGCAACTAGAAAGGAAGAGGTTGGGGTACACAAGTATATACATAGACCCATCGGGACACTTAAAAGGACTTCTCAAATTTTTTTCACTTCATGTAAAGCCCTTTAATTTTGGCAAGAGCAGTCATGGTTACTATGGACTTGATTTAATCAAGCTTTTTGCCCTGCCAGGAGCTTTTCCTCCCTGATCCTGTTTAAAAGTAATGATCAGTGTGACACTACTTTTTATTATCTGTGGCAAGGGACAAACTGAGCAAACAACAAAGAAGATTCTGGCTTTACTACATGATCAAGCAGGATAAAAAGTATGACTGGAAGGAAAAAAAACCACAACCACAACTGCAGCACTTCTGCAAACCTTCAGAACAGAACATGTAACATGAAATGGAGCATTAGAGCTGCAGTAGCTGTATGTGACATGACACAGCATCCCCACAGAAAGACCCAGCAGACCACAGAAAGACCATTCTTTGATTTTTCTGTATTTAGTCAGTTTCTAGAATCGTCTCAGATGCTAAAGATGGGGCTACACACATGTAGTTTTCTCATTTTGTAAACTGTTCTATCCCCCCCACTGGTAAAAAAAAGTAAGTATAGGCAAACAAAAGAAATACATTTACAATGACATTTGCAGAATGAGTAAGAAAATTAGGAGCTTGGCAGAATTTGTTCTTCCTGATACTACAGTGAAAGTAGAAGTTAATTTGGGATACTGTGTTCAAATCCACAGCAAGAAACTAACGGGTCAGGAAAAGTTCTTGAACATTCTAGTAATCCTATGTGTACCAAGTGGCAGTAGCAAGACAAGACTGAGTAGCAGGTAAGACTAAAACTAAGCTTGAGTTGATTGTGAACCTTTTGTGCCTGTGTTGCCAACAAAATTTCTTAGAAGTTCATAGCACAGTGGATGTTCATGAACTGGAAGGTATATTTAATAAAATTTTGCTGTATTTAGCTGTTTTCCTCATGGATGTCTATATCTGACAATTGTGTGTATTTTTGTCCTATTTTTGATCATCTGCGCTAGCTCTTTGATAACTTCAAAGCATCAATAAATGCCAGGTAAAACTGTGCTGGAAACCAAGGTATGAGTCAAGTTTACAGGTAGCATAGCAAAACAAGAGAAGTAATTTTGTGCTACAACGCAAATCTAGTGAAGTTATACAAGAATGAAAATAGTGAAGGTGGTGGAGCAGGCCTTGAAGTGAATTTCTTGGCCACTTAATCATGGGGTGGCAATTAACCAGGTTAAGCACAATGATCTGGTTGTAATATAGACAAATACAGTCCAACTGTTCCTCTGGTTTCTCTGCTGTTTTTTTATTTACTGATAGGATACAAAGTAAAAACAATGTGATGTGTAGAGACAGATGAAGTGATGGCCAACGGAGTACAGAATATTTTGGTACCTTTTTTTCCTGAGACTTCACCCTCCTAGAACACATGCAGTGTGAAAACAGAAAATGAAGATGAGATCGGGGGAATAAATAACCCTCACTCCCGCAACCATACATTAAAGAAAAAACAAAGACAAACACACACACCACAAAAGCCCAGAATGTCCTCTAGAGGGCAATCTTTGTACGTATTTCATCTAGGAATACATCTTGCAGCTTATTTTCAAAGGTCTAGAGCTTTAGGAAGGATCATTATTTAAAAAAAAAAAAAAAAAAAAAAAAAAAAAAAAAAAAGAGTACTAGCATTGCTACCTAGAAAACTAAAATTTTTCTATCCACCCCTGTCCATTATCACTATTACTTTGAGATTAGTGATAAAAAAAAGAACTAGCGTTTCACTGGAGACTCCTCTGGACTTACTTGTTTGGTGGATGTTTTTATGGAACTGTAACTTCCAAACTAATCCACCTTCAAAATAAAAGAACCCATTGCACCACTGACCACAGCTTTAAAGCAAAGCTATTTCTAACCACCAAAAATTCACACATCAGTAGATCAACTGTTGACATACATCAAATTGTCAACTATTTTAAAACTTGCCAGTGCTCCTTGTGGAAGCAAATACTTACCAGATTAGAGAGTGAGTTACCTTTCTAAAGTTATTCAAAGTCTATTCTTAGCTTCCAGAAGTATCCAGTGATTTAGAAATAGATTATCATATCCCATATTTCATTCCTAGGTTCTTTAGTCTATTTATTACCCATCATATGCTCATCGGACTAATGGTTATGATATCAGCAGTCACAATGTTCTAACAGTTAATCTAACAGAATTTGGTGTCAGTTCTTAAAGGTGTTCTCTTCATTAAATTTGTATCAGGGAGCCTTCTCTAAGCAGAAACCTTGAGCAATTTCTTATTTAAAACAGATATGTTTTGTTCAAGTCTAGAGAATAGCAGAGCCATTACAAAAATGGAGGCAAGGGCAGGACTTTATGATGAAAATGAGTAAGAGAAGAGTGCAAGAACAATGACTATGCATAGGACCTTAAAGCTGACCTAATATCAACTTGTGAACATTTGAAGAATTTTTTAAAAAAAGAAAATATTTCTTGTATTTGGCAAGTAGATGACAATGTGAAACATTCCTAAAGATCTGTTTAGGCTGTTAGACAAAATCAGGTATCTTTTTGTGAACACCCATTAACAAGTCCTCTGCCTACTTAAAAAGCATCAAGGGTGGATTTAAGAAATGCCAAATTTGAAACCCAAGAGCCACTTTAACAAATCTCTCAGAAAAACACATTTGTTGTAGATCTTGACATGCACACATAACCCTCCCACACCTCACATCACATCAAAGCTCAGAACTCTGAAATCAAGTAACAGATTTATTGACAAGTTACAGTATTTAGAAGCCAGAAATACTCACGGCTTCCACTCTTAAGTCACATATATCTAATTATTCCAAAATATTTGATGTAGCCATCTTCAGTAGTTGTAATGGAAATATGCCATTGTTTTCCTTTGTGGCCACAGCCTGATACAAATGTCAATTATTTTGTTGCTGGAAAACATTAAAATACGTCAGTTTGTATAGCATACATATGCAGTAGGATGCAGTTATATATTTCTGTGCACACTGCGGAAGGGCAATAAGGAATTATTTTTCCAATATTAAGTCTTGCATGGACTTACAGCTACCATAAAACAACTGTTTCTTGAACAGTAGTTTATGCTGCTAAAATCACTTTTTATTCTTCAAAGTAGATGCATAAGTAGCTATAATAAAAATCTGTGTAGTAAAAAAAGAAAAAAAGGAAAGAATTTTTTTAAAAAAGATGAGAAGAGTTATTCATATGCTTGAACAAATAATATTTTTTTAATACCTCGGTTCCTCTCCCTCTCTATATAAAAATTTTATATAGACATATAAATGCTGTTCTTGCAGTTTTAAAAGGGCAGCATAATGGCTATCAGATACTACAGTTTGTCTTTAACATTTTCAAAATACTGCAGAAGACACACAGATTCTCAGATTTTGCCTTCAGTGCAAAGGAATCTGAATGACACTAGAATAACTATTTAAACATCATAGGAAGATACCTGAGCCTTATTAGAAACCTGTCTTAGGCAACTATTACTAAAATTTTAGGATCTTTATCTACTCTAAACCCTAACTTGGATGTTCAGTTAGGATTCTTTGTATAATAGATTTAAAAGTCATTGTATTTAATTTAAAAGGTTTTACGATATGATAAAATTTGTCATCTTGACTTGCACAGGTATCCAAGACTTCCATAACATATTTACCTGGGAGGCTGGCACTTCTGAATTAAACTGGAAAGGCTAGTTCCAGAAGGTAAAAATCTACTCTTGACAAAGCTGTTACTACCACCATAAGGCAAAACTTCAGAACCAATTGTTCATATGAAATTCCATTATATAATTTCCTAATTTGGGGGAGCAGTGGGTATTTTTATATTTTTAAGTTTTAGTAAGTTTGTACAAAATCATTATTTATTCCACTCAATATTTCCTCAGGTTTAATACTCTGATATTGGAATCATCTTCACAACAATTCCACTTTTACAAATGGAGGATTTTATCTTTAAAGGAGAAACAAACCACCTGATCTGAAGTGTAAACAGCTAGATAAAGTCTCTGGTGTTAGACAAGAGTAAAGTAGTAAAAACTGGGGTATGAAAGAAGAAATCCTACTTCTATGAAGTCAGGGGCAAGCTTGACCGTAAACAGGAATCAATATTTCATCACACTAAAATATGGAAAACACACAGCAACATGAAAAACACCTCTCATTTATGATTTTTTTTTTCATTGTGGCACCAGTCACTAAAGCTGCTGTCATTATGCCTCTAATACAACAGTGACATGTATCATTTCGCTATTTGTTTTGCTCAAAATGGAAAAAATGCTCTAAATCCAGAGCATCTTGCTTTATTCTAGTTGCATTCTGGTTGGAACGCTCACTAAATATCACTTGCTACCATTTCCTTCAGAATAGACACAAGTAGAACCACATCTCTTAACTTTACAAGACAGAATAACATAATTCCCTGAGAGCCCTGAGAAAGAAATACTTCCAATATCAGTGGTGAAGGCAGAGGAGGTGGTGACACTCACCCCTACCTGTCTGTCCCTTGCCTACATGCTCAGGTCAATGGCTCTCAACTGCAACTGATCTCTTAGGAATAAAACGGTAATACAAATATTCATCCCGAAATTCAAATTCATTCGTAATATGCTGGACGACACCTCCTTTCATCAGTCTGTCTCCATACATCACAGCTTCACCACGGTCAGAGGCAAGGCCAACTTGCATGAGCCAGCTCACCAGGTCGCAGCCAAAGAAGATGCCAGTGGAGATCTTTGCACCACACCTGTATGTCAAAGGAATGATTCACCCACATGTTCTGTAAATCTGGTATCAGCACTGCACGATGGGGAAAGGCAAGGAAAAATAGCAGGAAACAAGGAAAGACATCATGATAGTTAAGAGCATGTAGAAGAGAATTTGCAAGTTTTGTATATTAGGGACATGCCAAAGTTCACTACCGTTTCCTACAGAGGCTTCCATGAGAAGCAAAAATGTACCTACAAGGTTATTTTAGACTTGTGCAAATAAACTTCAGTGAATGTAAGTAGCAATTTTCCTAAAAACACACACAAAGTAATTCTATTTCTTGGATACTAACTTCCCAAGTACTCATTTCTGCAACTAAATATCTGGTTTGAGTGCAGCACGCCTGCAGCAACAGGGACTCAATCTGCACTTTAATTCCATTTTCTCTCTCTACAGCTTTAAACAGACACTAACTGCTTACATATGTTGTAAACAAAAAACATTTAACTTGCATCTCCAGTTAAATATTTACCACACAGGCAGTACTAACAATAAGCAACAAAACCTTTACAACAAGACTAAACTAATTCACTTTTACATATTTTTGAAGCAATGCCACTAACATCTACCTAGTTGTAGTAAAAGTACCATTCAGAAATTTACCTGCAGCAACAAATGTTTCTGGTTATCTAAAATCTGCTCTATGGAACCCAAGCCCAGGGTTTCTGAAGATGATTAACAGCTACACAAGACAGCAAAATTCAAACTTCTTTCTCTGTTTTTTTTTTTTCTTTTAAGTTAAAAGCAGCAGTAACACAGAGCAAGTGTTAACATCTATTAGCAGAGAAGCAAAAATTAAAATAAATAAAAATCCATGATGACAAGGTCTCAGTTACAGTATGTTTAAATCAAAGAGGATAGGATCAAGTTAGATGAATATTTAAAATTAGAAGATAAATGCTTTCTTTTAACTCACAAAGAGAAATAAGACATGAAACTAGTTCTACACAAACATAGTATTAAAACAATGAAGCAACAAATGTCAGATTTTGATGTATTCTCAGGTGGATATATGATTAATAAAAACCACAAAACCCAACCAAATGAACAGCCCAAAGCCCAAGAAACTACAATAGCAGCAGAGGCACAGGAAACACAACTGTAAAACCTGTCCTATTTCAAACCAAACATTTTCTGATACATCTTTTCTGTCTGGCATGAAAGAAGCAAGTCCTTGAACTGCCACAGTACATTTTTCCTAAATGGATAACTTTATTACTTTATTTCTTACGGAACATTACTGACTTCTGAGGAGACTGAATGAAATCATGATGTTGTCAAAAACAGTTCTGGAAGGTGGTTTTGGACTATCTGACCGTTAAAAGACCACTCCATCCACCAAACTAGTCCTACTTAAAAGCTCACATGACAAGGAAAGAAGTGTGCTGTTAGAAGCATTCTTCATGTCTCCATTTCATACAGTAAATATTTAAATAAAGGCAGAATCTTTTTCTTGTTCCTGCTGCTTCTGTCTGCATTTCTCTTCTCATCCATCTACACACACCTGAATAGGTAATCCTTGATTTGAGTATTGTAATTTGCCTCTGAAAGTTTTGCTGATCTCATAAATTGAAGTTTAGGCCTCATGAGAGCAATGAGCAAAAGAAATTGTATGAATTTAAAAGGTGTAAAGGTCCTAAAAATACTATAATCTCACGTATTAAGTAGCCTCTGAGTACACACTGACATCAGTTGCAACAGTTTCACCCCCAGTAAAAGCTATTTATTAGTACACATTCAGTCACATATATACTGACACCTTCTTAATCTCAAAACAAAACAAATGAATGGTCTCAAGTTTGACAAAACTCAGACACATGCACTCGATTACAGGCATTATCATATACTTTTTTTCAGAAAGATTCTCTCTCCTGAACTCCAGCTAAATGCAAAAATCGGGGCAAAGCCTTAATGATATAAAACTTTTTATAACTTATATAAAACCTAGATGGGATAATGCAATAACTTGCATCTCAGTGTTTCAGTGTGAGACTAGAAACATTTCTCTGTTACTGCTAAATTCTTAATCATCACCTTGAGGTTTGAATAAATACGCCACAACAGGAATCGCCCACAGACAGATTAAGTTGCATTTCATTATTTCCAAAAGGTGAGCTACAACCTTTGTAACAGATTATATGTGCAGGGAGGAACCTTACCTTCTGCCTCTGACAATACTTTTGACACAGTGATCTCTATGATAACGAACAAACTGTTGACAGGTCATCCTGATTTCCTCAGGTACAGAGGAATCTGTATGCCCTGCTGCTTCTCTTCCTCCCCAGAAAAATTCAAGTCTTTAAAAAAAAGAAAAACAGCAGATCAACCAGAGGCATTTTTAAGGAAAATGCAAATAATAGAATGGAACTCATAGGAAGCTTATCAGAACTGTTTTACTGCTTTTGTGGCCAATACTTTATATACAATCTTCCTAATATACTTGTATGGCCTTTGAACAGTGAGAGGTTTTATTCTAAGCTCAGGCAGAAGGAAAGACAGAGTAGTTGGGAGCCACCTTTAGCTGCTGGATTCACACTGCAACCAGCTAGCTCTAAGTTAAGGATGGCTTTTTACAACTTACGGTTCCACAGTGAAAGTGTCTATACACCCAAAGCACTTGCATGAGGTTATGAATACAGGACATTAAACCAGCGATGATAGAATCTGGTTCAGCATTCACATCTAAGTTTTAATTTATCAGCTGAAATTATTTCTGAAGATCTATTATCTCACTGATCGAATCACATACTTCACCATCACTTGCCAAAGATTTTGTCTCTAGGGAGCCTGAGCAATTTTTGTCTTTGGGAGTGTCATGAGGACAGCAGTAAAAACCCATGTGCAGTGAATTGCAATTAGCTCTCCACAACTGAGAGAGAAAAGACACTTGGAAGATCAAACAAAGAGGAAACGGAATGCAGTGGCACTGAACACTCAATACCCTTTAAAAATTATCATCGTTAATAATCAAGTTTATAGATGCAAGTGTAAAGATTCTACTTACCTTCGCTTGAATGGTAGAATGATTAAATGCTTATCTAAGCCAAAAATACCAAAGCAAATGAAGCCCTGAAGGAAAAAAAAAAAATAGAGAAAAAGCAATACACATGAAAAGTATCCCTCTTCTCTAGAAATCATCCAAAATGCATTTTGTGTCTGCTTTGATTTTTCATTTGGGCCTTAAAGAGACAGATTAATATATAACAGTGCCTCACAGAAACTCTTCAAGAAGCAGTTCAGTAAACCTAATGCTGTAATGTGTCACCTGACACTTAAGGATAACTGGTTATCCTTACATAGCCAGTTATTTAAATCTGTCTTTGTTAATGTCAAGAAAATAACAACTGACTTACTGTAATTCGAATGCTAGAATGCTCTCCAGTTAAGTTATTTTTCTGTGCTGCTTTTGTATCAAAACTACTATCATTACTTGATACTGCAGTGCATCTTGTAGGCACACCTCTCTATGGATCTGTAAAACATTCTTCTAGTATGTGGATTAACACTGGCTTGCTTTCACCTTCATAGATAACAAAGCCACCTTGTGTCAGTTTGCACCAAAATAGGCTATGTGCAGCTGGAACAATTATACATCTAACTGTCAGCTATTAGTTAACGGTGCTATAACTGAAACTGATGAGATAATAACTTAAAGCTTTATAGCAAAAGGACCCGTGCACCTATTTAGTTATACTGGTGTAACTCCACAGAATCGACACCTGTGAAGCTTTCTGGTACAAATAAAGCTAAAATCCTACTCAATTTCCGTAGCCATTTGGCATTCAGTTGTCATTTGTACTTTGAAAGTGTTCATGCACACAGAAGACATGCATTATGATAAGAAAGCTATTAAAACAAAATAAAAAGCTTGAGAAAAAAAAGGCAAAACAACACAAAGAGCTGCTGACTTCAGCATTGTTTGAGGGCTTCAACTTACAGGGCTTGTAACAGCACTAACTTAGTCATTTTCAGAACAAACATCGATAAGTACCTGACCAAAATTAAACACAGCACAGAAGAACTGCAGTTCCACATATAGCCTTCCAGGCTCTTGGTTGAACAGCCACCACAAACAACTGGAAAGATTCTGTTAAGAAAAAAACAAAACAAAACCCACAAACCTAACCTGACTGTTAAAAATCGAAAGCACTTTCTTACTCTTCACATGCTAATAGATTCTTGCACAATTTTCACTGTCTTTATTTAACAAATGATTCAGATAAAGACAAATAAGAGGGAATAAACCTCGAAATATAATTTTAGTTAGGCTTAATAGCTAGGAGGGGGAAAGAGCTTGTTTGTTTTTAAACTAAATAATGCAAAACACACCACTGTAGAGTTCCTGCCCCTTTACACACTCACATAAGGAACTTGCCTTAGGTTGAATACCAAAGTATGCTTAACACAGACAGTATTAGCCCAGACAGATTTGCAGTATTTGTCTTTAGGCCTGTTTAGCTGAGACCAGTGCTTTTAATGTATTTTCTGCATAGTTAAGATTATGTTAAGCTGAAGCACATACTACTTCAGCTATTTTAGATGCCTGACAGAAGGAAAAAACCTCCAAAGTTAACCCCTTTGGGTGTAAAAGCTAATTCTTTAATGTAACTGGTCTCATTTCACAGTATCTATGTAATCATTCAGATACAACTAAAATAGAGGCTAACATTTGGGACACCTCTTAAACATAGAAGATGTAAAAAAAAATTAAATATATTAGTATGGAATATTTGATACAGGAAATTTGAGATGGAAAACTTCCATTTTGTAATTTAACAAAACCTGAAAGGCAACAGTAGTAGCTATTACACTACACAGTTGTGCCACACTGTCCTGATTTGCAGTATTACATCTTTGTGCCACAGTATTTTCCATTTCAAATAAAAGTACTTCCCCCCTAATTGTCATCCACAAGAAGCTCAACTTTGAGTATTACACTCAAACAGAGAGAGTTGTTTCTCATCTTTGTCACAGTTAAAAATTCAAATGATGCTCCTAACGCATTGCATTCTGGTATTTCACACTTTTACACAGGAGCAGCCTCCTTCACAGCTGGATCTAGTCAGTAATGATACTTGGCAACACCAACTTAGCTACTTGCCTCCAAACCACCACTAAAAGCAACAAAATTGCATTTTCCCATTTCAAATAAAGTCTTACGTTATTCTTCATTAGTAAAACACCTCAGAGAAATACAAGTTCCAAATACAAGCACAATCAGATAGAACAATTTTTGTACAGTCTCCTTCAGAAGTAGGATTCACTTTATATTTTTAATTGATTATTGTCTAGGGAAGAAGACTAGCTCTTGAGAAAAATGCGAAGAGGGGCAGTAGTGATGAATTAATTACCAAATTATATAGTTCCATTTTTTTTTCCCTTCAGGGTTCTCCAGTGTGGCTTGCTCGCTAAAATCATCAGTCTTAACTTGCCTTTGATTTATGATGTGGCACAGAAAAATTAATTTTATGATATCCCTCTTCCAGTGAGGGATCAAAATAAAGCCTCTAATTTATTTAATGAATTGTTATATGAGTAATTGGAAGATTTTTATTGGACTGTCTACATAGCTTTCCTAAAAATCATTCCACCTCAATGAGTTAAACAACATGGGGAGAAAAAATATTTACAGCAAACAGGCCAACAATTAGAAGTAAGCACAGCAGCACGTGTCTGGCCAGCTGTTTGTCTCTGGTCTGTAGAAGCTGTTCTTCCTGAGCCAATACGCAGGTCTGAGCACTGCAATGACTCACACACTGATCAGCTGAAAAACAAACCAGAATTTTTCATTAGGCTTATAACTTAGGAACTCCATGAGCAAACTTAATATAACTTGCCGAGTTAAATTACCTCGTAAGCATCTGTGCTGAAGTCACACACAAAATTTAATACTAGCTTTGACAATAACCTGTTTAGACATCTGCTCTCAAATGAAACAGTAGTTTACGTGTGCTCCTAAAATGAAGCAACTTTTGGCAACTTGAACTCCTCTTTCAAAGGTTTATTGCAAACTTAAGTTGTGGTTAACATTTAGAAAACACTACTAGAAATAATGAAAAAATAGCCATTTCTCAGACAGTTTTTAAACTTAGAATTAATTTCTGGAATAAATATTTTAAAGTATACTATCAGCTCTAATGTTTTTACTCTGTATCTCAGCGTTGTCAAGCTCTAGATCAGACAATCAACCATATTTATTTCAGTTCTGTGACTGTATTTTTAACATGGTATATCAGAACACTGTCACAATTCTATCAATCAAGAGAGCCAAACACAAAGAACAGATGCTTGTCTTCCAGCTAGAGTTGTAAGGAATTCTGAGTATCTTCCTCTAGACGGCAGTGAAGAACTTCCTCGCAAGGACCTACCGAAGAATTTGCACGAGATACTTTTCATAGCAGTTCACTGGGATAGTAGAAGGATCAGTAATTATTGCAGCCAAAGTTGCACAAGTGTCTCCATTACAATTTGCTTTTACTGATTTATAGTTTCGAAGTATTTGCTCAGTAGGTCGAAAAAATTTCCACTCAATCAGAAGATATTTTCTACCTTACCTTTTAGGACAAGAAAATTAAACTGGCCTTCCTCTATCATTGGAAGGCATTCTTATGATGCTTGTCTGAATTACTTAATAGATAAAATAGTTGGCAATAGGTGGAAAGACAGCATTTTGTGAGAGGAGACATAACTAAGTATGTTTCAGTGTGAAATATTTAGATTGGTTGAAAGTTATATTGCATCCAAACCAAGCATAAGGATATGAACTTCCTTGTTAAGGATGCCAAAAAAACCAAAACAAACAAACAAAAACAGGAAAAAGAAAATAGGAAAAAGAGAAAGGTTGCACTGCAGTTAGCTTTGATTACTGAAAGCAATGAGAATGGGATGAGCATGTGGTTTTCCATCACGTGTTGAACAGTCACTTTGATCCATTTTTTCTACTTCAGTGACCCCTAAGGCCCCCTTAACAATTTTCTCCATCTCTCTCCCCTAGATGTGAATAGTACAGCAGCATGGACGTCTAATCTAATCTGCAGTAAGTGCTTGCTCCTCTAGATCTCATTCAGGTTTCTCATTCAAACCTGTGCATTACTTTAATTAGGCTTCAAAGGCCTTTTTAAAGGCACAAGACGTGAATATGAGAATGTAAAAAAGTGTGTTTAAGTTGAAAACTTGAAGCAAAGTAGGGTTATGCATTCAATTTCCCAGTATCCAAACAAGGCAATGACGGAGAGGTAAAGTCTGAATGCTCAGAAGGATTTGTTAAAGTAGCTTAGTGGTAAAAAAAAACAACTCAAAACAACTGTTCATCTTGAGCACTGAAAGATTACAAATAACTATAATGCAGAAGAGAACAAACACCTAACATATTGCCTAATACTTGAACTTAATATGAAATATAATTTATCTAGGTAGAGTTGAAAGAACAACAGCCCAAACAGTTTCTTTGCAAGAACACCACACATAAATGTTGTGGAAGAGTTTGTAGCATTAAAACAAGGAGACACTACTGTTTTACCTGTCTCAATGGGAGGAATCTTGCTTTCAACAACATTTGACACTGCTTTCGCCTCTCTAGCACAGGATAATTCACCATTTGTTGTTTGACAAGAACAGCAACCTATTCAGCATATACAAGAACAGGATAGTTAGCTTCCTTCACTACCATAACTTATTTTCCAAGTGTATCAATACATTCTACACAGCTTTAACTATTATGCTCAAAAATAACCCAAAAGGAGAAAGTAGACTTAATTTTTCCGATTTGCTGAGAGGGTAAATGGGTTACATTATTAATATACAGAAATATTTAACACAGCACTACCACCATGGAAGCAACACAAGTACTTTTAGCTAGAGGGAAAACATATGGGAAATTATCAAAAAGGCTACCCACAAACAAGGAAGATCGGAAATACATTGATTAGCCATGCTGCTGGCATACAATTCATTCTCAGAGAGATGGTTTCATGCGTAAACAATCTAAGATGCTTAGTGGACTGTATTTATCACATCCTTATCAAGATACCACTACTTACACAAAAACTATACACATGCTTTTTTTCCCTGTCCGCTTCCCCCACCCTTACAGTGATAACCACCAAACTTTCCTTAGAAACATAAACCTAAAACCTTGGGCAGTTATATCTAGATTTTCTTCTGTCCTAGTATAACACTTAAAGGTATAAACAACTGTCCTTCCCAGGCCAGATTTAAATTTGGAACATTATTTTATTGTATCCCCAGCCATTTATTCTTTTACAAATCTACTTTCTCTACCTCCTTCCGCAGAAGGCTGTGCAGAAGATCCTCCAGAAGGCTGAGGCACAGTGGCTGAAACTTGATTCCCCTCACTCCCTTCCGCTTCAACCTCCTCCACTTGGCTACGTGGTGAATATGGGTTCAGTATCTCATAGCTTGACTCTTGCCTATTTCTGTTCATGCACATAAGTGAGATACCTGACATCAATATACTGATGAACAGGATCACTGCTGTGGTAATTATCTGTTAAGAGATCAAAGAAAATACACTTAAATACAAAATAAAGGAAAATAGTTGCATATATCTATCTTTCTAACTTCTGTGCTTTCCTAAATATATTAACAAATGCATCTGAATAAGAGAGTTTTCTATATTTACTGCTTTTGCATCTTGCACTGAAAGAGCAATCAGTACATGAAACTAACTGATTTTCCTTGCCTGAGTAACTCCGCTTTTTTCTTTAAGTGGGGATGCCTATTTCTCATGCGATCAAAAAACATCCTCTCACCATCATCACCACCTTTCCCGTCAGGATCATTAGTGCTCCAGTTTAAGTTCTGTTCAGGTACCTTTTAATTCCAAAGAAGAATGTGCTCGTCACCTTCTGGCACAGCTTTAATTTCCATGTTTTTGCCAATGTGGAGCATCCTATTAATTAACCTTTCTTTCTAATCATCTGCCACTGATACAGAGAGTCCACTCTGAGGCTATTTAATACTTGTGAAAGCACCACATGAAAAATCCCAAGAGACTCATAGCCTCTTTATCCATAAGAAAGATAGAGGGAAAACATGACAAATATCTATGCTAGTGCACTTTACATCGTCTGATAAGAGGAACTATTTATCAGTAAAAACGGTAGTTCAGGCTCAGGGACTGTCAACCCATGATTGTCCAGAAAAGTCTCCCACAGTGCAAGTAGTTACTGCTACACTAGTAACGTAGATCCTATCTATTACAGATGAAAATTCATTAATTAGCTATTGGATAATAACAATTTTAGATAATTATCAAGCAAGACTACAAATTAGTCACCAGGAAAAGGGCTCTGCAATTCATTACCACTCCTAAGCCTTTTCTTTGGGAAGCCTACTCCCTCCTTTCTTAGTCATAGTTGCCTAAACATAAAGGTCCTTGTTCAAACAAGTTTTCCTGATGGTTCATTACAGAAATACATTTTTGTATCAATCTATAAGCATTCTATAATGATACTGTTATTATAGTAGCCCATACTTCGACTGAAAGCTACTTGCATAAGAAGCAAACAGAGAACACAATTTCTCAATAATGTATTGGACGTGGCAGAAGTCTGAAGTTATGAGGACAGAACATGTTCATACCTGATATTTTCCATAGAAAAAGGCAGAGTCAATACTACTGTTGTTACGTTCACCAATAATTAGTAAGATTCCCACCAGAAGTGTTGGGACTCTGAAAGAGTAAAATAGGAATAAAGTAACATATTTAGCATGCTCCCACCAATTCAACAGAGAAACATCTGAATTAACTTACCCCCATCCAGCTATGATAATAAATCCAGTGGGAATCTTTACTGTTTCTCTTTTTCTCAACAGAAACAAAGAGAAAGATAGAAAACCTACCAAAAAAAAGAGCCTTGTTTATTATTAAAAAGGGAATTCATAAATACAGTCTAGAAATTCTATGATGTGACCTGCTCAATAACTAAGCTATTCTTCTCAGACCTTCAAACAGTCCAAAATTTTTTTTTCTAGTAGTATTCTGAAAAAGTAAAATAGAAACACTTTTTATCTTAAAAAATTATATTAATAACAAAACATTGAAGAAAATCCGGGACATTTTATATTAAACATCCACTTCTAAATACTTAGAAAGGTTCACAAATGTGTAAAAGATGTCGTAAAAACATTTAAGACACAAATAACTAATTTCTTAAGGTATCAACAGCAGATGTTCTAGACTGACACTCTTAAGTAACCAACAACTAACGTTGTGTTTTGTTATAACATTTCTTTAAAAACTGACTAGTCCTTTATAAAGTCAATGACAAATTTAACAAAAAAGTTGTATCTATTTTTACATATATACCTATATTTGGGAATATCTTCTGGAACTGCCTATTCTATTCACAACTCAGAAGCTCTGCAGCATTCCCCATGCTGAAGCAAAGCTAGTATTTATGTTAGGCTATATTAATCATGAGCTACCTATTTCAGCTAAACACAAATACAACTTACTCCACAAAAACAACACAGGAATTAGACTTCTGGACTCAAGAACAGTATAAAAGGTCTCCTGAATGCCCAAAGTCTCTTTTTTAATAATACATGTAAGGTTCTCCAGGCTTCCTGATGAATCTTTCAATTCTGCCTATTTCAAGTAATCCCTTCATTAATCATCTATACCTGCAGAACACACACATTGTTTTTAGAAATTACAATTGCCAGGGGAAAGAAGTGTTAAAGTTATTTTGGCATTTGCCTTCATTCTGTATTTCCTACTT
Source organism: Cariama cristata (assembly GCF_000690535.1). Classification (NCBI taxonomy): domain Eukaryota; kingdom Metazoa; phylum Chordata; class Aves; order Cariamiformes; family Cariamidae; genus Cariama; species Cariama cristata. The sequence continues at coordinate 17,507 of NW_009606306.1, read as the reverse complement.
TCCTGAGGCACAAAGTTTTAAAATCTACTTAACACTGAATAATAAAAATCTTAAACTCTGCATAAATTAAAAATCGCCAATGAGATTTTGACTAGCTGAAGGGCAAGTCACCATGTTGCCTCTATGTGTGATTGCTTCTGCCTCGAGAGCAGGTTCTTGTCTTTTGTTACAACCCAGCAAGGCTGCTGTGTCTAGCAAAGACAAACAAGACCTGCCCTAGGTATAAGCTTCCAACAGCAGAAGCAATGCCTGACACCGAGCCCTGTGTTGCTAGCGCTGCAGCTCGGCACAGCTCACAAGTATGCATATTTGTAGAACTACAGATAAGTGAAAGGAACAATTACTCTGAAGAATACAATAAAATTATTTCAGTAGATTGATATTCCATTGCAGTACCTCGATTCTGCCTAGAAAAATCATACCTGTCCACAGGTAGGTGCTATAAAGTGAGCTGTAGAGGAATATAAAGACTAGGATCTGCATGGTGATGTCTTTTTCTTTAACAACGAAATTCCATACCACCATTCCAATGCAAGCAATAAACTGGAAAGAAAGGCAAGATGCCATCATTTAAAGTGGGAAAGCAGGACAACAAGAAAAACTTAACACAGTGTAATACAGCTACAATAAGCTTCGAAACTCCACCCTCAGATTCACTGGAGTGTGATTTTATGAATTGGATAGTTCTTGTAGCAGTAAAGCAGTGCAGCAATAAATCCAGTATTGTAGTTATGTCACTGACTACGGTACTCTGTTTTCAGGAGGCTTTTTTTTGACAGCAATTATATAGCTCAGATAAACTAGGAGTAAGGCAAGTCAGAAAAAAATACATAACCTTTATATACTTTATAATAAGTAAAATGTAAAGCTTTTGTTAGGTACAAACCATTTATCTGAAATGATTTGGACATGAAGTAAGGTCAACAGATGTTTGTTCAGCCAAGAACTATACAAGTATTCACTCAGTGATACTGCACATATGACAGTTTTAGTACTGAAAGAATCTGAAAAGATAGGCTGAAATATTACAGAAACAGTAATGCAATAGTTCAAAAATTTTTAAAGATGAAAGCTAACTTTGCTGTTACAGAGAAGAAGAACCTGCAACTCTCATATGCAATTTTTTTCAAATGTGACTCCATGATCAGACCTCAGAGAGTTTACTATATACATACTTTTTTTTTTTAAGCTACAGAACATTTCAGAAAGCACTACCACACAGATATATTACAAGCACAGGCTGCTTTCACTGAATTTAACAGCAGTTGTACAGTTGACTTCAAGGGAAGAAGGAACACTACTCTGTAGTTTTCTCTCAGTTTAAATAACAACTAAAATTAATCCAGAGCTATTTGGCTTTGCCCTTCCCTAGCCACCAGCCATGTATTCCCACACCTCTTACTTGCATCAGCACCAGCACCTGTCTGATCACTCAGCAAGCCACTTCAGGGAGCTAAACCAGCATCGGGATTAGTTTTCTAATTAGCTCCTTGAATCAGGTCACCATAGAGTCAAACACACACTGCTGCTGATCCTGGCATTGCTGACTTCAGATTGGCATAAATTGAGACAGAAGTGCACTCAACAGTATTAGACAGTAACTAAAAATGTATTTCAGAAGCCACTCTCCATTCTGACTGCTTATAGTTCTGTTTGAGAACCATATTACCAGCATCAACTATCATTTTCTTCAAGGGTGTATGTTAAGGAACAGAAATTGTTTAGACAAGTTGCACATTAGATTCCCCTGCCTTCCGTAGATGGCGACAAAGATATCACTGTACAAACCAAACTTGGAAAAATGTTAAAAATAAGACTCTAAAAAAACCAAAACTCACACAACAGCATTCTCACTACTGACCTGAGCCACAAGTAGATTTGTTGTAATCATATGAGGAAGCTGTTTGTATTTCTTACTCAGAAGAACAACAGTAAGAGACCAGGTCTGTAACATACAAGAAAAAATTGATTTTAAGAACAAAACAAAACCCAAAAGAACAAGATGAGTATTCTGGCAGGCTATGGTGAAATTAAATATACAACAAATCTTGAAAAGTTTCTTAACAACATGACTACTGTAGTCAGCTCCACACCACATGTTGCCAGTCCCTATGCCTCGGCAACTATGGCCAGAAAAAGCAATGCATCTTTGTGTTCTCATGATGGTGAAGTACTTCCAGGAAGCACCAAGAATTTGCCTCTAGGACACAGAAGTCTGGCTGTTCCTCAGGACATAAATGAACACAGAGTAGCCTGACAATTCAGAATTTAAAATTCCACCCCCTCCCCTGAATCTCCCAAAATGATCTGTCACAGCAAGAGGCAGCATTCACTTGTGGCTTCCTTTGAGGCACAGTTTCAAGACAAGAGGACTTCAGTGAGACAACTTAAGAAAATTCTAACTCCTGCCAACATGGCTATTTTTATTTTTAAAAAGCAAACAAAAGAAACACACTATCTGTAGTGCCTATAAACCCAAAACACAATTCACATTGGACTTCTGGATTATCAAGAAAAGAATTTATCGGAAAGGAATTTCATGAAGCTAAATTAAAGCTTCCAAGTTAAACATTTTCATTAATACTCATTAATACTCAATTAAATAAATATTCACTGATGTTTCTGGAGCTGAAGTTTGTACATGGCCTTCATTATTGTGATATCCAAGCAACTCACATGGCTTGATGTGATTATTCCCTGTGTTGTAAGCTAGTACTGTTATTCCCCTATACCCTGTTATTTAAGAAAAACAAAAACAAACAACGACAAAGACAAACTCTTAAGCCCTGCACTAGTGCTCTAATTCACTTATCCATCTTTCTCTACAGTGCAGCTTTGCAGCTGACCCACTGCCAAATGAAGAATATTTTTAACTCCTTCCTCATCCCTCTGCAACAGGATATAACGAGGAAATGTGAGTCTCATCATGACTCGATTTGGTGCTTATGTACTAACGCTACCCTGACATGACAGAGTGCTTTTGTATTTCATTTCATCAACACTTACCAGAGAAATGAGGCTGACAATGCTTATGTCAAAGCTAACATTTTGGAGTGCAGATGCCAGTGGGTTGGGGTCCATAGATGGAATGGTCAACAGCCATGCAGAAACATACATAATAGGTGCAGACACAAAAGTGCTTATCACCATGCCTGAGGTAATCTGCAAAAGGGTCAAACAGAAACAAGAACAGATTTCATCAGATCTCAAGCTATATAATCTACTTTCAGAAATACAACCACTGGCAAAATTGTACCTTTGAATTAAACATACATAGACCTTTAACAAATCACTGAGTTGTCTCTATAACAAACGATCTAGAATTTGAGCCAGAAAGTATCCATTCTATACATACAGTTAAATGGAAAATTTTAACAAGCTTCTGAAATAGTAGGAATAGAGAGGTCCCTACTGCAAATTCTTACAGAGCTTTTTCATGGGTGTCAAATATACTAATGACTACCGTAAGAGGGGAAAAAAAAAAAAAAAAAAAAAAAAA
>NW_009606306.1:0-13977 GCF_000690535.1 Cariama cristata | reverse complement strand
TGGGGGGTAAAAAAATAAAAAAACACCCGAAAAGGGGAAAAAAAAAAAAAAAAAAAAAAAAAAAAAAAAAAAAATCACAAAACATGCAGTTATACAAATACTAATATCCATCAATTTATGAGAAGAAGCCAAATATATCTACATTTAAGTGATTTCGATTTTGGCTTCTCATTGTCTTTCTGCTTTCTAGAATTTGCACAGTGATGGAAGTGTCAATTGTTACTCATACTACAAATACTACAGATCTCTGTTTTAAAGAGATTTGCTGAGTTTGGTTTGTTGGGCACAAAATTCAATCTTGTAAGGTTTACTTTTAGTGTCCTTTTTTTTTTTTCTCTAAAAAAACCCAACTAAACAAACCAAATATAGATAACATTAAAAACAATGGAAGTCAATAGGAATGTTTTAATGTCACTTCAAGTGGAAGAAAGGAAACAGTTATAAAATTTGTTTTAAGTTGAAAAGATAATTGATACCCTCTACTATAAAAGTAAAATGCTTTTCTATCACAAGATTTAACTGATGGGAAGCACAACAGCATCACTTAAAGCGTAAGTTCTTCCATAAATTTTCAGCATTAAGCTAATACTGTTCTTACCAAAGTCAGTAACATCATTTCTGTTTTTTCCTACAAGAAAACAGTAGCTCAAAGATAAGGCCTTTGACAAAAAAAAAAAAAACAAACCACAAAAAAACCACACACAAAAACTCCCCAAAAACTTCTTCATTTAAGTATTTCATCAACAAAGTTAAGTTCAAAGTTAGTACATGTTTGGGAAAAAGCTAACTACATACAATTCCTACTTCCATATTAAATTGACTTGCAAATATCGCGACACCAGGTGCTGCTGGAAAAACTCCATAAAGAAATGCATAGTTTGATAAACTGGTGTGGTTGACTACGCTGTCACTCTTGTCCAAGAGTTCCACCATTTCTCTACAGAGAAATGGCATCATAAGTCTGAAAAGAGAGGGAAAAAAAAGTAATTTAAAAAAATATTACTCAAGCTATAGCAATAGACTCTCATCTATTCAGAAAATGAATCAAAAGGAAATTTAAGGCTTGTTTGAATACTATTTATGAAAAGCAAAATACTGACATCACTTTGATTGCCTTTACTGTTACCATGATATTTACCAGATGTCTAAAAATTTTACATCACAAGTTAAACCAAAAAAATCCTTACACAAAAAAATTGGTAAAAATGACAACAAACTCTGGGATATAAGCACATTCTCCAGTTGTGTAGACAATTTGTATAAACCTCAGATTTAGAAAGGTGAAATATTAAAAACCCTCTCATTTTTCAACTGTTAAAGTAATAGTAGCTATAAGCAGTCAGCAGCTTTGAAACTTAGACCACCTTTCCACAAGCAAATGTAACAAGGGCTCAAGCTTAAGTACCCCATTCTGAAAGTTTTGGCCAGCAAAAAAACCAAAACCTGCACCAATGCTATTTTGTTTGCCGTCAGCAATACTGTAGATCTCACGTTGACTCACTATGTAAGCCTTACACAGGCCAATTATATAAACTCACCAGTGAAGCAAAGTGGTAACATTAAAAACCTTTTTTTTTCACGTTCTTTCAAAATTTGTCATTGAGCTGGTTTACAAACTAGGTCTTTAAGTTGCTAGTTAGTTGTACTGATATTTAAATGCACCTTCAAATTTTACAGTATAAACTTTAACACCAAACAATTGTTCTATTAACTGTAGCTCTGTAGCAAGTAAAATATTTAGTTCTCCAGTAACTGAGATATATTCAGGGGAAGATAATGATGACAAGTTCTAAATACAACTTGTCATTTATTCATGCTTACAAGTCAGACAGTTTAAGAGTGTAAAGCAACCATTTTTAAGCTCTTCCAATACAGCATTTTCAAAGATTTGTAGACAAAGCAGGGAAAACCAACTAATTTAGAGATGTATTGTGTAATTCAAAGAAAATACAAATACTAATCAAGTAATACTTAAACTAACTGTTGTCTAACTATTTAACTAGTAAAATTTAATTTAAGCTAGTAATTCCCCGAACACCCAATTCAGGACAGATGGCCTGTGAGCAGTCCATGAAGCCACAGCACCCTTGATTTTTTTTCTCTGCAGAGCTTGACAACAGGTTTGTGGTCTGCTAAATTTCCTTTAAGAGTTAACAGCTGTATACTATCAAAGAGTTTGGGAAGCACTCACCCAAAATACTGGAAGTGAAACGTACTATCACTATAATGATTTTGAGAGAAAAGCCATCTGAGCAGTATATTCAGAGCTCAAAACATCAAGAGAACAGAATCATAGAAGTACATAAATTGAACTTACAGTTTAGCTGTGATGAGAAGGATCAGTGCAACAAACATACCCTTTGTCAGTTTTTTTGTTTGTCCCACCATAGTTAGTCCAAGGTAAAAAAGTGCGGAGCCAGAAAATGAACTGCCCAGTCCATCAAGGAAGCTTTCAAGGTATTCGGGAATTCTCTGGCCAAGAATAAAGTTTGAGGCAATTCCTATGAAGACCATGAATACAATTGGGTTCTGCAAAACTCGAAGGAGTGCTAGGCCCACTATTTTGATTTTGCTGTGTGACACAGTGCGATTATCCCTCCACTTCTGGATTTCACAGAAGATAAACCCCAGAGGGTTTAGCATCATAAGAGATATTGGAGCCACTAGGTAAATGTACTGGAGATACTCTGGGTAAGTGGTTTGATATAAAGCTTCAACTAGAAGACAGGAAATGAAAAGTGATGAGTGATAACATTTCAGTACAAAAAGACATTAATATTTAAATTAAATTTTGCTGTCTGAAAATTAGAGAAAAACCTCTTTCATTATCCTTCAGAAGTAACTGGATTTACAACCAATATAAGATAATATAGTAAGAGAAGTATGCATAATCACTATTAGGCCACAGTCATCTAATGAACACACTAAAGACAAACATGAACTATCGAACACTATTTAATGATTCTGTGAATATTCAACATTTACAGATAAAAGAAAGAAAACAATACAACAATCCCACGAGTCCTTTGAGTCATCCCAAATGCTGAAAAAAAATTGGGGTTTTTTTTGTGAATTGGTTCTTCTCCCTAGAAACATGAGAGCTGTGGAGAATTAAATGCACCTTTGCAGGACACAAGTTGCTTTTCATGTTAGGGGAGTCTCACATTTCTGGAATTTAACCAGTTTTCAGTGGGTAAGTCAGGTGTGATCTTTCTACATTGATTCAATACAACACAGCAAAGCAACAACCAAATGAAAAATACATAATCACATAATAATTAGTTCATTCTCTGGGACTACTCAGGATAAGAGTTATCACTGTAGTTCTGGTCCCTCAAGGAACTTTAAATCATGAATATTTGTTTTCATTGCTATTACATACTTCTGAGTCAAGGTAGAATTCTTTCTTCTTTCAAGTTTGTGCTAACAGCACTTCAAAAATCATGAAAACAATCTGGAAGAATATTGAAGATTCTATTCTAGGGTGAATTAAAAAAATCCAATGTTTTTAAAGTAGGATATTATCTTTTACCTGCCTTATAATGTTATTACATCTTTCTGAAAATTATTGGAAAAGTGATGCTTTCCATTTTAGTTTTTCCTACCCTAGTTAGAGAGAAACACATTATTCCCCAGGCAGAAGTACCTTAATATGAAGGTGCAATTGTACTTGTACTACAAAGAATATCACAAAGAAAGGAAGTACTATTGCATAAATACACCTGCTAGACCTTTCTATGGGATAACTTAGCACTCGAAGTACTAGATAAAGTTTAAGATCACTAAGCAACCAAACGTTGCAGGTATTTCCATTTCCCCATACATTAAACCTGTTCTTTTTCTGAAAAAGTTTTCCTTTGTGACTGTGTTTTTCAAAATCCAAAAGATTTTTACCTTCATATTATTTAAGCATCTGGAATGACAGATCTATTACGTGCTAAATGAGCACTTAATATAAACAGTCTCCTCTTTAGATTGAATAAACTGACATTCGCAGTTAGTTGATTTCCAGTGTACAAGAAAGGCGCTAAAGGTGCTTTTCCTCTTACAGGCCATGATTAAAGTCCATATACAAGAGCTACCTGTGCTAAAATCCTGAATAAACTGCTGAATAGAACTACCCAATTTGTGATTAGTTACTGCATTTAAAAAGCCAGTTTTAAACACTAAATATATTCTGATAAATAAAACCACTTTAAACATGGACACTTTTTATGTAAGCAAAATTTTTTCTAAACCCGCAAACCTTAGAATGATGTTTTTATGCTGCTTTATACAGAATGCTCATTTGAATCAAATGCAACTCAATGAGTCACACATAAATAATGTCTGAGTGAAAAATGTAATAAATCATTATTTTTTAGTAAACTCAAACTGTGTACTTAAGAGAATATATTAAGGTCTTTAAGGACTTTAAGTGATCTATGAAGTCACAATGTATTTTCCTGGGAAACAAAAAGTGGAACCAATGTAGATTACTGAGTCAGTGGGTGAAAAAAAAAAATAAAATCACTCACTCTTAAGGAATCATTAAAACAGTGAAAATAATCTATAACTTCTATCTCTGATGAAAAATTTTCTTTTTATTTAAATCAAGGTGCCTCCTTGCTGATCATAACAAAAAATTGAAATCAAAGTTATTTTAATACTTTTAAAAAAAGATAAATCAATTCTCCACATCCCAGTTGCTCAAAATCACATATAAATCACACACTAGATGTTAATGCTTAATACAATTAGTACCACTAAAGTCATGGTAACTGAGCCATCATCCACACAACACTTCTGCTACACCTCTGCTTTAACAATACAGCACCAAAGAGTAGATGAAGCTGTTCTGTCAGAGTTGTATCATCTTGCTCAGTTACAAAACCCAAATAGACAAAGGTTTCTATCACAGTAATTCTATCTATGCCAGAGTGTTGCTAGTAAACCTCTGTACCAGTTGTTTTTCACCCCATCGTCACTTTGTAGTGTAGAACTGTCATAACTGTGATTAGAGAAAAACAGAGTGGTGATCTTTGAGAATTTAACCTGCATTTTAATTTTCCTAGGTGCAAATCTTCCTTAAACAGCAAAAATAGCATAGCGGTTATTAAAGAAATTACATGGGATGACCGATTTTTTTCCTTTACAAATTTCAACTGAAGTCATCTTTAAAAATATATTTCCATTAAAAGATCAAGTTTTGCTCAAAACACTACCTATCACCATACATAAAAGGAAAGAGCAAGGCATTCTTTGTTGCCTAGTCCTGCAAATGCTTCAGAGAAGCCACTAACAGTAAGTTTGCAGGCGTGACAGCATGAACCAAACACTGGTGAAAGTTTGGGGATGGGAGAAGGGAAAGGACAGGAAAGAAAGTAAACATCTCTAAGAAATAATCAACTCTTAAGTGCCTGCAGTGTTACTGTTGCATTATGTGTTCCAGTAGAGCTCTAAATGAACTAAATGTTGTGAAATTGGCCAGACTGTACACAGAAAAAATATCAATCATATCTTACAAATCATTAAATACTTGAAGAAAAATGTAATCTGACAAGAAAGCCATTCAAAGTGGAAGAATGTTTTAACTAGAAGGATACAGTGGAATTATGTTCAGACAACCTCAAAATAGAAAAAAAAGAGAAACCCTAATTGGCATTTTAAGCCAGCACCAAGAAATAAAGATGTAATCCCTCTAGCCCTATTTGAGACATACTTCTGATTTCTCCGAAGAGGACTAAATCTCAAGAGATGCAACTGAGGGAATCAGAGTATTTTCAGCTAAGGAAGAAAAAGTTTGCAATTGCATTTGTCTATATTTTATACATACCAAGCAAATCTGAAGAGAATGAGAAAGATTCAAGATTCTCCTGAGCATGCTGCCCTGGAATATGGAGGAAGAAACTGCCAACTCCTCAAGTAATCTAAAACACAGAGCTACCTTTTGTTACATATAATCTGGAATCACATTTTTAAGCTTCTCTTTTGTAACTGTATTTTCAATTCTGTAATCAAAGATCTCGCTTTTTGCTCTGCTGGAACAAACTTGCTTTCTTTTTTGGTTCTTAACCTTGTCTAGATGATAAGGGTGATCTCAAGAGAATTTGAGAGGCACACAGTACTTTCTCTCCAGGGAGCAGCAAACAAATAAAACATAGTCCAGGCATCCTCCCCAAATGCCTTCCACTCCAGGCGTACACTGAAGATCCCCATACCTGCAGTGTGCCTTCCCATACCAGCCACATGGGTCAGCCTGGGAAGAGGTACCACTGAAAGCTACGTTGGCACAGAAGAGCCTCCCAAGGCAGGTAAAAACCACTGCAATCCAGACAGTAGCAGGTGGCAGAAGCCTGTTACAACTCCAGATCACTTCCTAAGTATCACAGTACACATGGCTAAAAGCATATTAACATACCATTAAGAAAACCTATAAAGAGGAAAAATCTTGCTTATCAAAAGGGAAGAAAATAATAGTCTTGCAGATCGGGATAAAATTAAGTTTAACAACTGATGTTGCTTGGAATTAGGCTTACAAGAACAAGGTTTACAAGAACAAGAGTACACAGCTATATAAGTTAAAACCTGAATGCCTCTCTGTGTTGTGTTTGGTTGGTTTTTAGCTGCACTGGACTGCTGTTGGTTACACATCCCAAGAATGGCATCACAGCTGCATAAAATTCCGATTTGATACACACAAATCCAAGTTACCACAAATCATGCAGCAACCTTGCTTTTAAAAGACTGACTTCTTCCAAGACTATACCCTAAAGCATGTCTACTGGCCACAAAAGAATAAAGATTAAGGGATCAAACATCACTAGCTACATCAATTATGTTAAATAGTACAAAAATTAGAAGTTTCTTCTGAACACATTTAACGTTTGTCTCACACACTCCACACCCAGTAGGAGCCAACATTGTGGCTAGATGTTTTCTTTGAGCTAAACCAAGAGATAATGGCAAATCAGTAAAAAACCCACTACAGCTATTTCAGAGGTCACAGATACAGGCTCATACTTTGCAAAGCAAGGAATTTTAGTCCTGAGGAAAACTCGGGCAATTTCCCATAAGGAAAATTGCCTGCAGTAAGCCTAAGGTAATTTATAACAATTTTGAAACTATAATTTTTTTTTTTTTTTTTACAATCTGATTTAATTTAATATGACAAGATCATATAGACAATGGTGCTTCGATTGTTTTAAATTCTGTCTCATTCACACCAGCTGACAGTTTTCTTCCCTTACTAAAATGTACACGGTCTACGTGAGGTCAAGAAATGTGACTTGAAAAATGGTTTTGATAGCTCATAACTTCAGTTCAGAAGTCAATTTCAAATTATGGAAAAATAAAAGTAAACATGTCTAGAACACTGAAAAATAATTTAAAATAAGAAAGCATACTTACCTATTGGATATCCCAGTGCAAAGTCATTGCTTTGTGTAGCAAAAATAGGGAACAAACCTGCTTTGCTAAATCGATTCTCAGGACTGGCTACCAACAACGTTAAAATGCAGACTAAGAAAAACACAGCAGCTTTGGCAACTAAAATACTGTACAGGAAGGACCAATTTACATTAGAAAAGTTAAGTACCACCATGTTTTTGAACAGTAGAGCTGGGAGTGCAAAACGGGACACAAAATTTCCCAGTCCTTTGGCCTGAGTTGATGTGATAATGTTGGCTCTTCCAGCTATGTAGCCACAAAGAATTATTCCAAAGCATTCTAAAAGGGCTGGGAAAAGCCTGCTTATTGACATAGAAGGAGTACCGCCGGTGGTATTGAGTCCAGCTTGTCCAGGCAAAGAAATAGACATATTAGCTGAAGATGAGAGGTTCTCTGCATTGAAGTCTGAATAGCTATCCATTTCCTTTGACCACCTCTTCCAGAAAAAGAGCATGAAGTGATCTCATCTGTAAAAGAAACAAAAGTATTTCTTTATTAACTTCAAAAACTGTGTTTGTGAATATTTATGGTATTAGGCTTGCTGACAGAAGAGTTTACACTTAGAAGACCATTACAAATAAATCATGAGACAAATACTAAGTTGCTAAAGAGGAACAACTCTGAGAAAGAAGAATGCTGAAAAAATAATTCCATATACACATCATCTTCTCACAACTCCACACAATTCAACAAGACAATGTATAGAGGCTAAAAATCCCCAAGGATATTTGAGGGTAATACTGAAATATTAAAACTAAATGTAGATTGGGCATTCAAAAAGCAAAAAATCTGTTGGAAGGAAAGGAGATATAACAAGGATTTTTTCTTACTATTCTAGGATCTAAACATCATTTAGCATAAATTACAATCCTTCAGCACTTTCCAATCATTGTTTCAGAAAACAGTAAATGCTAAATTCTCAGTGTGTATTCCTCATTTTACTGGACTACCACTACAAGCCTAGTTAACTCTCGAACAGAAAAGCACAAGACTCTTTACATACTTGTTAGCAGCTTGTAACCTTCTCTACCTCCTCAGCTCACTGTCAATTCCCAGCTACAACTCTCACGTACTCTTTGCTTTCAACCATCAAATTCTTAGTTTTCTTTTCTCACTCCTTTTGTTTGCCCCAGGATATCTTATCTCAGGTCCCTCCTAAACCACATCCTACTCAGTTCTTTTTCCTTCACAATAAAAACAAACTTTAAACTCCCAATATTAAAAAAAACACCCTTGAGCTCCCTTTAACTACTACTGTTCACCTCTGCTTCCACACACTCAACTTTATGCATAGTTGGGAGTCCTCCTTCACCTCCATCTTTATCCTATTTAATCCAGGTTCTGCCCTGAAACAACTCTTATCAAAATCCAGAGAGGCCAAAACCTTCTTAAACTCTCAGAATTGGTCTTCCATCTTCATCCTTTGTGACCATCATACACCTTGATCATAATCAATCATCCTCTTCTTGAAACGTTGCCTTTCCCATAGCTTTTGTAATTACAGCGCCTCCTAATCATTCTCTCATCTCTACTTGTTCCTATAATATTTACAGGGGAGGATCCCTCCAAACTTCTGTGGGTGCTTGTTCCTCTTTTGTCTCCCTACACCCTCTGCCTGTGTATTTCCATAAGCACTTCTTCAATTGCAAATAGATGACTCATAGATCTCTCTAATCCAGACCTATCTTCTTCTGTTAAAACTATAATTTCAGCGTGTCTCCAAGATCTCATTTGCGAATATCCTGCTGTCAATTCAAGTTCAATGAGCCTGAAACTGTCATCCTCCTATTCCCCCAAAATGATGCTCCCTCAGTTACTCTGTCATGTATACCTATTTTGCTAAAGGCAAGTGACAAAGGTTACAAAATCCTCTAATTTGGGGGAAGTACAAACCTACTGAACTCGTATTCATCTGTAACTCTGTTACAACGAAAACCATCATGGTCTATCAGTATCACTTCTTTTTTTGTACATCCTTCTACAGACTCATTCTCCGCACATCAAAACTCCCTTTTGCTTTCACATTCTCTTACAGTATAAGCTTATGTCCTGTTAATCTATTGCAGAATAACAAGAGGAATAGCCCTTACAAGAACAGAGCACCATGCAAGAAAGATAAATTTGACCAAGAATCGTAGCTTCTCCACTCTGGCACAAAAACATTTGGCAAGGCCCTCTCTACCTTCAAGAAAGATTTAGAGATCAAATCATCATATCACCCTTCAAGCTTGTACCTTGCTTTGTGCAACTCTGATATCTCCCAACATTTCAGTATCATGTGCTAATGACACACTCTCCAGTTAGCAAGGGATCCACATATGACACAGTGGCAAATGATCTAATTCATCACGTTATCGTTTACCCATATTCCTACATACAATTCTTTAGGTCAATAATGGTGAAATTTAAGCATACATAAATACTTGACTTAATGCATAATAGATACATCTTGTAATTCCTGATCTTCATTTGTTACCAGTGATCCCCTTTGAAAGGACTGACTGTAACACAGCAGGTTCTATATGCAAGTAGACATGTTAAGTCTGCGAATCAGATGAAGAGAGTGGACATCAAATAGAAATATTCCCTGGTCAACAGCAAGGTCTTGCCAGGAACAGATATGGCTTTGGTGATACAGTTCTGAAACATGTGCAGTCCATCAGCTAACTCTACATATAAAATTTTTGACATGAGTAAATCCTAAAGTAGTTTGGAAAGGAAGTCAAGATAACTTACCCCACTTTGTAGAGATAGAAACTAAGGCAAAGGCAAACTGATTTGCCATAAGCCATTTAACATATCAGTGGCAATGCTGAGATTCACAATTCCCAAACCAGTGCTTTGTACAGCACAATGGCTAGACCTGTGCAAATTAACAACTGGTTTCAGAGTCTTCCCAGCCTCTTTGTATCCTGTCCGCAGGGAACAGAGAACTCATAACATCCAGGTAAATAAGCAAGTAAATCAAGTAAGAGCAAAGGTGAGATCTTGCGTGCTCTATTTCACACCCTGGCATCCAGCATACACATATTAACATGTAGCATAAACTCTTTGACTCATGACTTTTATTTATGCCTGAGGCTTTTAGTAACCACTCCTACAACGCTGTTGTAATTTATCTGGACTGAGTAGCTGCATCATCCAAATCTGTCCAGTAGCCCTGGCTACCTCTTCTTCCAGGGAAAATGACTCTCACTTCAAGTAGGGCTTATTTTAAAGGTTGTATTTTTCTTATGTTATAAATGATACACTTGCCTAGATGTATTTGCACCACGGGCTCAAACCATTATCTACTACAGAACAATGGAAAAACCTGCAATAGATGAAGCAGACAAGAAACCATTTCTTCTACTAGCAAAACTTAAGGAAGTTGTTGGGATTTGCAAAATGTCCAAAAGAGGATCAGAGACAGATTTCCAACACTGCATTCTTGAAAGAAGCTGGTCACATTCCACACTAGTTGTAAGGCTCCTGGCAATGCAACATGTTCAACCTGCTTCCTGCTCTGCTGAGGTATTTTTTTCAGCAACAAGATAAATTTGAAGCTTTTTAAACCAAATGCAACATTTGATCTGTAGAAGAAGTGTATTCTGGCTGTATCTATCCCTAAATTCTACGACTCCTTCTCATCCCCTGTGCCTTCCTACCCAAGGCTGCATCTTTTACCACCATGTCAATACTAATGACAAAATTAATTTTCTGATATTCTTACTCACAAAAGCCACAGTCTGCATACAGTTATATAGTGGGAAGGACTTTTACCACTACAGCATCTCCTTCCTCTTTCTCTTCTGAAAAGTGGTGTGAGCTATCCAGGCTTTTTGCTTGCACAGACTAAGCCTTCACAGGGGAGTCTATCAATACAGCTACATAAGCCCATGCTTCTAAACCAAAATTGTGCCTAAACTAATTAAATATCTCTCTTCCCTCTGTATTAAAACTATTAATTCTCCTCATAAAATTGCTACAAAATACAGAAGTGCCCTCCTCTCCATTTTATAATTCAGGACTTAAATAAATATGCAGAAGACTCTCTAGTGGTACTGGACAGCAGCACATGCTAAATCCTGTATCTTCCTCACTAGATCAAAGCTCACATGGATATACAGCCGTACATCCTACAACCATCTTTTGAAAATGCCACAAGTATTCCTGCAGCCTTCCTTCAGGCTATCTTCACCTTGAACTTCAGTACAAGGGACCCTGTAAAGTCAGTCAGGTCCAATTTTTGGTGAACCAGAGGAGTTTCAAAGAGAGAAACTGCATCACAGGAAAAGCTGCTACTGGCACTCCTCAGAGGGCTTCGAGTGCAAATCGTCTCTTCAGCTCCAGAGACGCACCCATCCAAAAACATTCACATTTAACACAGATCATCTATTGCAGAGCAGTGGGTATCTTCCAGAAACGCCAGCCTTTACACAGCGTGCCGCTTAACACAGTGAATACATCTCTCAGTTCCTTTTGCTCTATAGGATACATGCATTTACATAATTTTTGTGACGTTATGTAATGACTAATCACAGATTTAACATACAGCCTTATCACACCTGGGGCTTAACTCAAACTAGCATCTCACATGAGCAAAAATGTCTTCAATTTACACTTCTTCATGAAATCAAAGACACTGATCTGACGCAAAACCAAAACTTCATACAACCTACACAGAAACTCATCTGTTCTTACAGTAGATGTAACAAATTAACTAGTCAAATGACACTAAAATTAGGAAATATAACACAGTTCCAAAGGCAGGCATTTAGCTTTGACTCCACAGGACACACGATTTGTGGCTATCCCTTCAGGGACTGAGGACTGAGATTTGAATCCTTGAAAACTCAGCCACAGCTGCATTGTTGGGAACTGCAGGCCAATAAAGTCAAAGCTTTTAGGAACAACGCTGCCCTATCTGCTGTCCACTGTGTCAAGTGTAGCTGCTTGCAGCCAGACTGTCAGCTTGCATTTGTAAGGAAGGACAGTACAGCCAGCACAAGAGGAAGCCTGGTATAAAGACCCACAATAGACAGAAAGCAAGGAACAAGTGCAGTTTACGATTCCCTTGAAACAAACTGGAGCACTGATATTTGCCCACTTCTCTGGTAGGCTGTCAATATTTGTAAAGTGTTAAAATTCACCAGACCAGAAACTCAATTCTCCAGCAGCTGTGAGTTAGGCAACATCAAGTTCCTCTCCAAGTACTGAAATAGGGAAGTTGTCTCCTTTTCCAGCAGGAAAATCCCTTTCATCTTCTTTTTTAAGTGAAAGTCAAAGACAGTATGAGAGAATAGAAGAGGTACCTCCACCTACATCTTCTCTCTGGTCTATCACTCTCAAGCTTTCAGCTAATAATCACTTTTAGGATAATTCTGGTGCAAGGCTGTGCACATTGTTCATAAATTATACCCCACAATGTGACCTCATTTCCTACTTTAATGCAATGTAGAAACATCCCGAGGATGACACATTACTTTATTCAGGAGGATGAAAGTGGAATTGGGGCAGGAAGTTACCATTTGTGGCAGCTCTAGCACCTCATCCTCAGCTCAGATAACGTACCATATGCATTTTCGTGCAAAAGTTTCTACAGCAAGTCAAAGAGGATGCAACTTTAGAGAGTTACAATGATAACATTAAGTGGGAAGAAGTGATTACCGCAGTTCCTATTCTTGCAAGTTAACTGCAATTTCTACTTTTCTCTTTACTGGGCTAAGAAAGCAGATATCGGAACAGCAATTAACCCAAGAAGTGGGTCACCCCTAGCTTGAAATCCAGACAACGGCACAAGAAATATCAGATCTTAAGCATGTCTCTGAGCAGTTGTTTTTCAAGATCACATTCCCTTTTTCAGTTTTTTTTTCTATGTTGTCATGACAAGAAAGCACCTGGACAGCGGAGAAGCAGGGGAAGCCGCATGCACAGGCAGCTCAGCGAAGCCAAGGCCTGCCCTGGGCGCGTGACTGGCAGAGCTCACAACAGCAACGCTTAAAGCTATATCAAAATTTGTCAGCGTGGTTGTTCAGACAAGACCAAATGAAGCAACAGTTGCCAACAGCACAAAATATCAAGCCAGAAAAACAAATGGAAAACATACCTTCCCTTAATTTTCAATTAGGCTCATCTGAGGTCTTGTCAACAGATAAATACGCACTTTTGAAGCAAACAGCAAAACATTTTTCAAAAGACAGACTATTGGCAGCACCCCTTAAAAAGCACCCCACTTACCAAACAGGGAAGAAACATCCTTTGACTTACAGTGAGAAGGCCACAACAACACAAACGCCTCTCATGTGCCCCGTTCCTGCCCATCACTGCTCTCCTTTCCATGGTCACCCCAGCTAGAAGCACACAGCATTTTCACCCAGAAACACCCGAGAGACAAAAAAAAAATAACAGCACTGTCCTGTGTGACAGCTGTCTCATTAGAAAATAAAGCCAGAAGTGGGGGGAAGGAGCGGGCAGCTTACCTACTTATCGTTTGGTAGGCGACTCCGCACAAGGGTACGTATACAGGATTTGTACTCTGCCAAGGTGAGAACCTCTCAAAGGCCGAGG
>NW_009606305.1:0-2349 GCF_000690535.1 Cariama cristata | reverse complement strand
AAAGCTGGTGAAGGGCTTGGAGAACAAGTTTGGTGGGGAGCAGCTGAGGGAGCTGCGGTTGTTTAGCCTGGAGAAGAGGAGGCTGAGGGGAGACCTTGCCGGTCTCTACAGCTACCTGAAAGGAGGTTGCAGCGAGGTGAGGGTTGGTCTCTTCTCCCAGGCAACTAGTGACAGGACAAGAGGGCATAGTCTGAAACTTTGCCAGGGGAAGTTCAGGCTAGAAATGAGGAGGCATTTCCTCACAGAAAGGGTTTTTAGGCATTGGAATGGGCTGCCTGTGGAGATGGTGGAGTCACCATCCCTGGAGGTCTTTTAGAAAAGACTGGATGTGGCACTTAGTGCCATGGTCTAGTTGACATGGTGGTGTTAGGGCAGAGGTTGGCCTTGATGATCCTAGAGGTCTCTTCCAACCAAATCGATTCTGTGATTCTGTGAAGCAGGGAAGTCTTCCACAGTGGTGAGTGTTAGTGTTTATCAGTGAAGTGCCTGACAGCCAACTGGTTTCACCCCACCTCCCGTGTACCAGCGGGGCCTCTGCACAGGGATCGCTTCAATCACAGGTAAAGTGAAAAAACATCCTGGATGGCATGCGAAGTGTGTAACAGTTTATGGAGATGCTGTGGAACAGCACAGGGGATTAAAATTTCCATTTGAAACTGATGGGGAAAATGGAGGCAGAAACTTGGAAATCTCTGTATTGTGAGCTAGCAGCTTTCTTCCAGCTATGTCTCAAACTCTGTGGTTTTGGGACATCCTGACATGTGATTTTGGTCCTTAGTTTAGCACTGAGGCAGGACAAAGAAATCAGAAATCAACTGATGTGAAGGGAGGTGGAGTGGGGAAGGAATAGCGCAGAGAAAGAGTTACAGATCAAGTGTCTCAGAGAGGAGGGACTGGAGAGATGAAAAGAAAGGGGACTGTAAATATTGGCCTTGCCTATTTCAGGTCCACTTCTGCTAGCATTGTGTGTTGAGTGAGTCTCAGCAATGGCCACCTGCATGTTGGATTTCTTTGAAGTAACGAGCTTGGGTAGACTTTAATTGGGAAGAGATGGAGGGATGGGAGCACAGAGGAGTATGGCTGCTGGCAAATAAAAATGTCAGAATTTCGCTGGTCAGAAATCAAAGTGTTTTTTTTTTCTTTATTTGCAGATTTGCAGATTATTCCCAGTGCAGGTGGGGACCTCTGCATGGCAAGCATAAGCCTATTGAGCAAAATGGCCGCTCTGCTAATTCAGCTGCTGTGTGCAGACCCGTTAAGTGTTTAATCCACAGGTCCTGCCTCTTGTCCAAAAGCCCTTAATTCACAGCCAGAAGTTCCCCAAAACCCATGGATCAACCAGAAGCTGTTGATAACGTTTGTAGGCAGGAAAAAAACCCCAGATGTTTAATTACATGCCATGTGCGCTATGTCCGGGAGATGGAGATATTGGCAAACAGCGCAAGGGACAGGACTGCAAACCAGAGGCAGGGGTGGGTGGATGGCCCGGGAGCCGAGTAGGGAGACCATGTGCTGTGGGAGCTTGCAAAGCGTGAGAATTAACTCGCTGGGTCAGACCCATGCAGAGGGAGAAATAGAAAAAGGCTAGAGAGACACGAGGGACAGCTTTCTGGGACCAAAATTGGGAGAAACACAGAAAACAGAGGTGTGAGTTAAATGACCGCATTGCAAAGACCAGGGGATGCATGCATGGATCCTCAACACTTTAAGAGTGAGGATATGTGGCATGCCAGAGCAGGCTGCTGCCCATCAGTGGCTCACCTGCGACTCCTGGATGGTGACAGCATGCACCGCACAGACACTGGTCTGCTGATTCACTCAGCTGACCTCCACCAAGTACCTCCTCAACACGTGTCTCAAGTACCCATGCCTGGTGGCATCCTCTTGGCTGCTGGTGATGGTGGGTGTCTTTGGCTGGAGTGGTGGCAGGGCACCCCTGGACAGGCTGTGCACCCCTCCCAAAGGAGCCCTCCGGGAGGACACGTATCCTGCCACATCAGTGGTCCTGCCTCTCGTTTACACACTGGAGCATACCTAGGACAGGAACTGATGTGCGTGTGGATCTGCCTGTGGTCTTGACATACTGGAAATCCACCCGTGGCTTGTCAGCCTACTGTGGTGATACTTGTTTTGGCCAAGAGGTGTCTTGGTGTCAGCATGTGAACTCTATTATCACAGAATCATAGAATCATAGAATTGTTATGGTTGTAAGAGACCTCAAAGATGATCAAGTCCAACCATCTACCCAACACAACCATGCCCACTAAACCCACTAAACCACATCTCGAAGCACCACATCTAAAGTTTTTTGAACACCTCTAGCGATGGTGAGTCCACCACCTCCCTGGG
>NW_009606304.1:0-8112 GCF_000690535.1 Cariama cristata | reverse complement strand
AGACTAAATGATTTTTAATGATAGTCACAGGTATTTCTGATAAAATGTCAAAATATATTTGCTTCTTGTGTGATGGATCACAGAAGTCAGTAAAAATAGGGATGATTTGTTACTAAGATTCCCTAATAAGCTTTTACCTTTTGCTTTAATTCTTTGCTGTTGGTTTTCCTGTTATATCTCTCTAAGCAAAACGTGATGTAGCATTTCCACATGTCCTCTGTAGAATCAAAGGCATAGTGTCACACTTTATAGAACCACAAGAGTAAGCACAAATATTTGTCTTTAAGGAATACAGAAAATCCAAGCATTAATGCCAACTTTGTTTTAAAATGTATTATAAAAGAGGCCCTACATTTATAACATTAACATTTAAAAATGGCTTCCCAGTATAAGCTGCAGACAGTAACTCTTTCTAAAGAGTATCAAGCTCTTAGTTCAGCTGAGGCTTCAGCACACGCTGTCACAATTGATGTTCAGTGCACCCTTTGCCTGTAGTTTTCAATGGGCCTGCAAGAGTGAGGACACTCACGGGCGGCTGAGAAAATCCTTCTTTGTCTGCCTGACTTCAGGGCCGCAAAAATGATCACAGGGCTGGAGCACCTCTCCTATGAGGAAAACCTGAGAGAGTTGGGGTTGTTCAGCCTGGAGAAGAGAAAGCTCCAGGAAGACCTTATTGCGGCCTTTCGGTAGTTAAAGAGGGCTTTTAAGACTGATGGGGACAGACTTTTTAGTAGGGCTTGTTCTGATATGACAAGAGGTAATGGTTTTAAACTGAAGGAGGGCAGATTCAGACTAGATGTAGCGATGAAATTTTTTACAAGGGTGGTGAAACACTAGCACAGGTTGCCCAGAGAGGTGGTAGATGCCCCACCCCTGGAAACATTCAAGGACAGGCTGGATGGGGCTCTGAGCAACCTGATAAACTTGAAGATGTCCCTGCTTGTTGCACTGGATGGGGCTCTGAGCAACCTGATCAACTTGAAGATGTCCCTGCTTGTTGCAGGGGAGCTGGACTAGATGACCTTTAAAGGTCCCTTCAACCCAAACTATTCTATTATTCGATGACTTCAAAGGCTACATAAGCGGCAAGTCTGAGTCCGCTCAACAGATAGCCCCTCGATAGCCTCCTTTGAGAGTAACAACAATGCCAGATGTTGAAGTTGGATAACCACTCCATTGGCAACTCCAAAACACTGCTTACTCACAGCTAATCAGCAATACACTTGAGTTCTACCAGTTTCCTTTATTTAGGAAATTTTCTCAACTGACAACTCCCAAACCTCTGTTCATCTGTGGGCTTCTATTCTCCTCATTGGTTAAGTCACATTAATAAAAGCAAACAAGCAACAAAAAGCACTTTCAGTTAAGCAGCTCCTTTGAGAGCATAAATGCATTGGAAAATAACCCAACTAACACAGAAGACAGTTCCCAAAAAGGTAGCATCTGAAAACTGCTTGCCTTCTCTTAGGTATGGTAGAGCCTGCCAACACCTACTTCAAAACTTTCACAGTATACAGTATTAGAAAGTACCAGGAAAAAATGTTAAAATGCAGGCAGAACTTTTTACCTGTTGGGACTGCTCTCACAGCCTCTTCAAAGACGGCACAGCACCGTTCCTCTCTCTGGGTCATTTCAGATACTTTCATCTGTTTTGTGCTGCGTTCTGTTGACTGCAGGGACCCCAGCTCCAGCTCACGACGGGCCATGTAGTCCCATGTAAGAGGATCATCAGCATACTTGGTCTGCAAACTAAACACACCATGTCTATAATAGCCCTCAACTGCCATTCTTCTTTTGCAGGTATGTTTAAAAGGGTTTTAATATTGGTATAGAAATGTACTTAATTTCTAAGTAATCAAATGCCAGAGAAAAAACACTTTGCCTTTCCACAAGAGAAAGACAAAATATTAGCTTATTTTTGTTGTTAATTTAATATGGATATTCTCCAGTAATAGCATGAAATAGATAGGAAGCTTTCGAGAGAGATCTTTCTTTTGAAAGAGGAACAACTGGAGAAACTAAAGATGCAAAAGAACCACAAAGTACACTAGGAAAATCCACAGTTCCTACAGTAAATTTATGGAAACTAAGTGCAGTAATTATTCAGTGACAACTGTATTTTATCCAAAATTTTCTTAGCAGCCTCTCAAAGCCTTTTCTGAAGTTAGATACAAGTAGCTTTTTCTAAAGAGCATGCTTGCCTCATGTTTTGTTTTTCTTGAAGGACTTCCCACAGGTTTTAACATTCTATTTCCCTAGAGAAAACAGCCTTTAGTTGTTAACCTGTCAACCCACTGTAAATTAGAGAAGTTATTAGAACATATTCCTTAAAAAACAAAATGAAATAAAAAAAATCAAAACACAATGCCACACCTCACCTTTCAAGAATTTCTCTTTGCAATTCTTGGGTAAAATCAAAGAGCTTTGCAATAGAAAGCACAGCCAGATGGAACTCAACACCTACATTGCAAGAAGAGAAAAAAAACTATTAAGTGGAGTATTACATCCATTGCACACTTTGCATTTCTCTATCTTTGCAAGCTTTTGTCAAGACACAGATAACATTTCAGTGTCTAGCTAGATACCATTTTCTATTTATCTCAGTGTTCCAGCCATATGACAAGCCGTATGTTAGGGTGTTGATTGCCTGACTATATTCTTCACAACTTCATGTTAGGCAGTTACAAAAAAAACGCTGTGAGAGGCAGGATATTCCAGACTCCAAAGTGATAAACTAGACTTGTTCTGACATGCTTACAAATCCTTCCGGCTGGGTTCCACCTGCAAATTTTATCAGCACCTCCTCTACTCCTTCATTTGACTCTGCCATGAAAACACAGAAGGCTCAATACTTGGGATAGACCTCTCCAAAGCCGCGCACAGTATACGTCAATGAATTGTATCCATCCATCTTGTATCTCCACAACTTATCTTTGAGAATGCCAAGTGACATCACTTGATGTAATCAGTTCATTGTGAATACCTATCAGCCATTACTCACCTCTTTATTTTTAGGTGCACACAGAGCATTTGTATGCCTATTTATTCCAGTATTTCTCCAGGAATTTAAATTAAGCTAACTCTTTCTGTAATTTCCTCTAACGTCCTTTTTCCCCCACTACTTTTCAATGTTGTTGTTATATTTTGCCCATTGTCTTTCAAAATATCCCCATCTATCATGGTTTCTCAAAGATATCTGCTACTACTGTGCAGTTATTTTACCCAATTCTCTCAATAAAATGGTGAATTTTACCAAACCTGGTTTATTTTAAATAATCTAACCTGTTTTATTATTAGTCTGAATTCTTACTTCTTTGTCACTAGTGTTAGTTGATTAGCTGTGATCTAATGTTCAGTAAACGACAAAGCAAAAAAGGTGTGAAATTCTGAACTGTCCTCCCTTTGGTTTTTTTTAAACAAACAAGCTTTGAGACTGTAAGCCCAGCACCTATACCACTTCAGCCCAAAAGCTGTTGTACTGGAAGAAGTGTCAGCCTGCAGAAAAATTATGAAAATCAGAGCTATCGGCACTATTAATTAATACTCTGGCATTATCTACATTCTACTGAAGGAATGGTGTATTTGAAAATCTATCTTAGCATATACACTGCATCTAAATCTATCTGTACTACTTACTGGAGAATTGAGTTAAAGGTGACAATTTTCCTATTGAATAAGTACAAGAAATGTAAATCACCTTTAATTTTCTGGGCAGCATCCCTGTAGATTATGCGAGCCATCTCCCCATTGAGAATCTCTTCAGAATAATTGAATTCCCCCTGCAGTATCAAGCATAACATCATTGAAAAAATTGTTTTCCTTTCACAGCTACCATTTTTGAAAACAAGGAAAAAACATCAGAAGAAGATACTAATGTTTTTCTTTAACTAAATCTATCTTTATCTAATTTGCACAACTCAACTATGAAGAAATAAGAAACAGTAAGTTTAACTACTCCTTTCCAGAAATTATTACTAACTTTCAAACTGGGCAATGTAACAGAAGACTTCACAAATGTAAAGAAAAATCAATGTATGAAGTATTCGAGCTGAGCATCAGCAAACACTTGAAAAGCTTAACAGAGGCACAAGACATGAACAAAAAGTTTCTCTAAGCTGTTATCAAACAAACCATTAATACAGGTCCCTTGAAACTATACATTCAAATGTGCGATACACAAGCAGACAGTATCTCTTAAGTAAGTTTAGCTGACCTACCAAGTCCATCTTTGCTTGTTCAAATGCTTTCTTTTCCTTCCTCTGTTTTTCAGCATGCATCAGCTCCATTCTGAAATACTGCAAGACAGAGAATAAAATTAAATGACTGTGGGAGTAGAGATAAATCATAAAACATCTAAGTTCACAAACATGGTAAAACAAGCTCTATCTGAGGAGCTACAAATCAGGGCTTTGCCAACAAGTATGTCCAAGAGCCTTGGTTCTAAAGGTTTGTACATATAGCTATCTGCTCTACATATTTACTCAGAAATTTCCCACACGTAGAAATTACCACTTTCTGGTCATTCTTTAAACCTTAACTTGCTCTCAAAGAAAACCACACTCCCTAGCAAAGGCTAGGGATGCCAGATCTAATCCAGACAATTATGTCCTAGCAGAGCTCACAGTACTTTAGAAGGGAATTCTGACATATTTATCTATAAACAGCGTAAAAACCTCACTTTGCATACATAAACACAAAATTTGCTAAACAACTGAAAAATGCTACCAGTACAAAGGTTTTCATTCTGGTTTTAATCTTTCTGAGAACATTTCCCCACTGATGGGGAAACAAGTTTTTTCCAGTTTTCTCAGACTGATCCGAGAGATATGCTGGACTGATTTGCTCTGATTGATCAAATAACTAGTCGTAGAAGAAAATCAGGAACTCACTTCTTGATAAAGTTTTGGGCACTCTGGATGGAAGCGCAAAGCACGAAGGAACAAGTGCCTAGCACTTTCTGATGAGAGTTGCGTCTCCATTTCCCATTTTGCTGCCATAATCCACAGTGCTGCAACAGTGATACAAATAAATTCATTTTAAGGCATAGCAAGTGGCTGGCCATGAGAACCCATTTTGAAGCTATTCTCGAGGATGCACAGGTGGTTTTGTTCAATGTACCCACCCCAAAATAATCCATGAGCTCAGCAATGTAACAAGACTGATTATCTCCCATGTAAAACTGAGAAGAACTAGTTAAGGCAGCTAGGCAGATCCAGGAAGTTTAATCTGATATTGCTACAAATCCAATGATGTACAGTGATGTCTTCAAAAGCCAAAAAGCAGCCATGAGTATTCAACATCTCCTACCTCTGAAACATTTACCCAGTCCCCAGTCTATCTGGGAAACAGTCATTCAGACCATGGGGACTCCTACTTCACATCACCTTTTGATTGCTCAGCACAATCCCTGTCAGAGCCCTTCTCTCTGAAGTAGCAGCAAGGCAAAGAAAACAGAGTAGGAACTTTTACCCCAATAGCTTGAACTGAGATCTGTAAGAACTTAAACCAACACTATACAATCTATATTAGGTCCTTATGCAGCACTCACCATTGTTTTATTTACCTGGTTTATTGGGATGAATGGCCAACATGGAAGAAAACACCTTACTAAGCTGATGTTTTGCATTCTGTAAAAGAAGACATTTTGTTTTACCCACTCTAGTACTGAATTGAACCACCAGCATCAAAGTTTCATTATGAAAGGTTACAAGCTGTAATGCAATTGTACTGAGAAAGACACTTATCCACTACCTTATCTTCAGTAGAAAGTTTCTCATAGTTGTTCAATACTGACCAGTTTTCAAATGTTACCAGACTAAATTAGCATGGTTAACTCAAACCTTTTTAAACTACATAGCTAACTAACACCAATGTTGCCTAAGTCACAAACCCATAGTCTCACTGACCACTTTTGAGGTAAAGACTGCATTTTCTCATTGGCCACTTGCATTACTATGACAAGGTCACCTTCTTCAGTACAGAAAGGACGATGACTGAATGCTGATAATAATGTGAAGACTTACACAGGTAAGTTTACAGTGTACAGAATTGCCAGAATCATACTTTTCAGCATAGCCACTATAAGAAATGTTTGGAACAAAATCACAATTCACAGACAAGTGATCCATTCATTCCAGAGAAGGTATAACCAATATTATGATTCTCCCAAACCAAATGGTACTCGATTCAATGCAATCAGCCTCACCTTTGCCACCTGCAAGCATCAAATTTCACACTAATTCATTCTGAGTCAAATTCTACACTTACATACATCAGAGAAAAATCCCAGGCAGCTCCAATAATACTATCACAATTATTTCAGTATTACAGCATGTGGCAGTAAAGTTTGTATCCCTGCCTTGTAATTCAAGTTCCAGATGCCTGATTAAACACCAATTCAGTATCTCAACTCAGACAAGATTAGCATTTTGAAAACTTACCCACTGCTTGCAAAATGCAACGTGTGAAAGCCAAAGCTGGACATCTTCCTGTTGGAAATCCAAGGGGGAGAGAATCAACCTTGCAATAAGGCAACCACAAAATCACTTGCACATTGACTAGCAAACAGTATACCCTTGGTATGACAACTTGGCATGCAGAGAAGAAATGCTGAATCTCAAATTCCTTTTTTCCAGCTCTTCAAATTCTGCAAAACATCCAAAGAAAACCAACCCTCCCAAGATACACCCTCTAAGCGTCTCCAATCAAATCTATGTTACACTGAACTCAATAGAGAGCCCACAGTTCCCAAGACACCTCATTTAGGTTTTACCATTAGATGTATCAGAACAATCTTTTCTTAAAGCCACTGAAAGTTATTTTCATTCTGTTTCCAGTCCGTGCAAGCAGACAGACCAAACTCACATGGCAATATGCGGCTCTAGACAGTCGAGGACTAATGGCTTGGAAAGGACAAAATATTGTTTGTGTACAAAAAAATGCGTATCTGACATGAATGATCTATTTCTAGGCTACTTCTAAGTGTAAGACAAAATGTCCACTTAGTTCTTCTATTATATTCTTCTGTATTCTTGCAAATACTTGGTGGCAATGATATCTAGATAATTTTACATACCAAAAGGGCATTCTTCAACCTATCAGTACAAATAAACGAAC
This sequence comes from Cariama cristata, assembly GCF_000690535.1. Lineage (NCBI taxonomy): Eukaryota > Metazoa > Chordata > Aves > Cariamiformes > Cariamidae > Cariama > Cariama cristata. Next base: position 996 of record NW_009606304.1, on the reverse strand, counting down.
TTACTTTCCATTTTCCTGTAGCACGGTTGAAGAGACTATGGACCCTATGCAGAATAGAGTTCTCAATTTCATCCTTCTTAAATGAATATCCAATGCGCTATGAGGAAAAAAAAAGTATTAATTTTATTGCAATAGAAAATTTGGCATAAGGTATTTTGCACTCTAAATAACTGACAAACTTACTGCTCTTCTTTTCTTGATCAGTTCTAGCAGATTAATTTCATACTAGAATAGGGAGGAAAAAAAAACATTTAAAATCAAACAAAGAGGCACCTAACAGCAAGGGGAAAAAAATACAGATCCATTTTTTTATAGCTAATCAGTTGGAGAATAAAAATTACATCCAGGAAAACATAAGCAGCATTTTTTCGGCCAGATTCATTTCTAAGGCTGACTGAAATTAAGCTTGAGTATTTGCATTGCACATGATATTTCAGACTTGAGCTGTTAGCATCCCGTATGTCTAGAATCGTGATGCACAAGCTAAACTTCTGACACTACAAAGAAAATAATCACACTTCACTATAATTTGCCCAGCACATCAGGGAACTGGTGTCCCTGCCTCCCTGTTAAGAGGAAAAAACTACAGGAAAAAGTCACAGCAAGAAAGAAGACTCTCTCATCCCAAACTCAACATCAACTCCCGGCTATGCCTCATGCTCCAGTGTGTCTTGATAAAGAGCCTATGCCAATAAACCACTCAGAGGTGAACGCTAGGGACCAGGCGAGGAGAGGCCTCAAGAAGCCACCTGTTTCCGACGTGGGTAACTACAAAATTACTTTTAGCCGAGCTGGATCTACAACGCGAGTTAGCACGCTCTGCTAATCAGTAAAGCCTACCTGAATATAATTAATAAAATCCTCCTTCTGAAGTGCTCTCCGCTGTATTTTGTACTCCAGAGCCGAGGCCTTCCTCAGGACAGCCCTGCGGGAAGGGGAAATCAGCGAGCGGAGCAGGCCCGCCCGCGCCGCGTGCGCTCGCTACCCCTCGCCGGG
>NW_009606303.1:0-1531 GCF_000690535.1 Cariama cristata | reverse complement strand
GTGTATGGCTTAAACACTACAGAACTTACACTAACTGGTTAAGGCAGGAACCAGCTGACCTGTGACAGGTCTCACAAGAGGGACAGGCAAGAGTGGGGCAGCGGTTGTGGTCCCTGTGGCCAGTTCAAACCACAAAGTGGCCACTTATAACTGGTACCTAGGGAAAACCAGTGACCTGGGTGTGCACTGGCAGTTAGCACATGCAGTGTAGGACACTTTGCCCATTCTTGGGCTGCTGCCTGCTCTGTTCACCTGCAGGCTTAGGCTGTAATCCCGACAGTCACCCCAGCTAGCTGGTGGCCATGCAAGCCTTCCTGGAAGTTTGAGATCTCCAGGGAATTAGAATTAGAAGGATGACATATTTCAAAAGAATTACCATTTTATAAAGCTACAAGGTGACTGTGATCTGCTGAAAGAAAATAGTGTCAACCTGCCACAAATTCAGGACTGAGGTTGAAACCCAAACAGAAGCACTACAGCCTAGCTACACTGACATGTCCACCCCAACAGACCTCCCAATGACAGAAATAGCTGTCCAGATCTCAGGCTGCATGGAACTCCAGCACTTGGAATTCCCTCTAGCACCTGAAGGCAGCAGTGGATGTCATAGCTGCAAGTGTGCCCTGCTAGAAGAACTCTTCAAACATGTAGCTATGTTACAAGAGGAACTCAACAGGCAGCACAGTATTTGGGAATGTGAGAGGGAGAGCAATGCATGGTAACCCTATAGATTATCATCCACTCCCACCATTCCACATAGGGTCCAATGACACTGCGATGGGGCAATTAATGTCAGAAGTATTGATATTTTCACTTCAAGCTTATAAAGTCAAATTCAGGCATACTTTAGATTCTTTACCCTTTCAAAAACACTCATGCTAATAATATCATTGGGATATTACAGCCTGTCCAGATACATATGAACACACATCCTTTACCTAGGAGATCTTCGTTATATTAATACATTAACAATTATATGTGCTTTGGATCATTGGATTTTTTTAATGTATATTAATACATATAGAAATAAGTTATTACAAGTTTGAGTCTGGATAGCAAGTAACTACTTACAGAGGAACACTTGAAAACACTTGGATAAATTAGTGATAGTTTTAGATTAGTTTTGAAGAAATGTGGTAACATGCTATTTTGAAGTTTTGCAGTCAATGGCTGAGCTCCCATTTCCTCGTTTATTGTATATGCCCAAATATTCCTTCCTTCATTTAACATTATTATGTTGGGTTTAACTTAATGTTATTTAAAAAACATTATGCTTTTGATATTGTCTTCTATGAAAGTGAATGAATAAATAAGCAAAGGTAAAAAAAAATTTAGTGTTGTCTGTACTACATCTCTTTGCAATACAAGTTTCTTTTCTGATGTACCAGACTAATGTATCACCAGAATGACAACTCTTATCACACTTATTCTGGTGATGTATTAGTGTAGTATATCATCATAGTGCTGACACTGTGATGACGTGTTAGTGTGCTACATCATCAGATTGATGGTGACAACAAACTGTGCCCAA
>NW_009606302.1:0-7673 GCF_000690535.1 Cariama cristata | reverse complement strand
GGCAGGGCCGCTTCCCGCCCGCGGCCGCTAGAGGCCCCGCGAAGCCGCCGCTTCGCTCCACACCGGCTTCGAGGACGTTTTTGGGACGAGTTTCTCCTCTCCCTTGGATCCCCCCCCCTACCACCACCCCTGACATTGATCTTCACTTCTCGGGGCCTGAGCTGTACCCGGTCCACTCGGCGTCCGAGGCGCTGGAACCAGGTGTTTAACGTACAGAGTATTTCGACCAAAAGCCTGGTTTGACCCTTAGCCGAATCGAGGGGAACACGCCAGTAATTTATAGCCCACAGATGCCAGGACTCTGTCGAGATCATCTACTACCAGCCTGTATCTCTATTTCAGTCTTTGGATGAAAAAGCAGCATTGATTTCCTGGACTGACAGATCTCTAGGTAAGTCAGTTTGGTGCCCTGCCTGCTTTCTCAGTGTTTATCTTGCAATTTTACGCTCACAGAGGCTAAACTAAAACTTTATTGCACTTCTGTGTTTGGCATTTACATCCTGTTTACGCAAATTCTTCAAACAGCTTGATTTGTAGTAGAGAAAAACAATTCTTGCTGTATCTTTTGAAGTGTCCATCCATTCTGGAAGAGCAGAACTTGTATGGAAATTAAGTAATTTGTCTAGATGTTTTTGTGAATCTTAACTTTCCAGTCTTCCAACAGATTCTGGTCATGTCATTACCAAACCTCAGACTCCGCAAGTTTTATGCACTCATTTTTCTGCTTGCGTCTTAAATTTTTGGCTGCATGAGACTGATTGAAAGGATAGGGCTAGGCTAGAAATTAAGGTTCGGGAACTGCGTTTCTTGCGCGTATCACAACCTCGGTCAAGTACGAACGGACGACTGCATTGCCGTTTTGAACAGCAGGTTGGGGAGGTGGTAGGCTGGGTTTGGTAGGACTCTTCTGACAAGCAGTTTGTGCTGTGCTGTACTGTGGAGGCTGAAAGTGAACTACAAACTGGAGGATAATTGTGGTCCCATCAGAGCCTGTGTGTTCAGATTTAAAATGTACGACAGGGTGAGGAAGGTTGGAAACAAGATCTAGGAATAGCGTCTCTTGTGTCCCCAACACTTGTCATCTTTCAGTCCACGTAGCGTATACTTGTTCTGAAAAACTTTCCAAGACAGCAGCTGTCATCGGACACATGGCTTTGCAACATGAAACACAACAGGGCAGCCGCGAGCAACTTTGATTTTTCTGCCTGAAGCTGCCTCTGCAAAAGGGCTCCCAAGTAAAGCCTGGGAGGGCAACGGTCACGTTCTGCTGGTGGTGGCCCCAGCAGTGCCTAGGAGTCACTGTGTGACCCTGGCAAGCTTCATTACCGTTTTGAGTTCACCAAGGGTCAATTCAGTTGGTTCACGTCATCTCCTAAAAATAAGCTTCTACTCCAGGGCGGACAGATACATTGCATTGCAGTACGAGAGGGTAGGGGAAGGGAAAAAAGTGCAAAAGAAGGTGGGGTTATGTGAGGTATAAAAATGCTGCTGGAAATACTTCCCATTTCATCTGAGCTCTCATTCCTTCCGGTGCTCCCTCCTCTGTATTAATTCTCCCTTCTTTTTTGGCTGCTTGTTGTCAAATTCTGGTCACCTTAAGGCAAAAGCTTTCTCACCATTTTAGCAAACTGAGCCAGGTATGCAAGGGGAAGTTGTTTATTCAGGAGCGTCTTCCAGCAGGAAGCAAAGAACAGCAGCCAATTTGCCTGTGGCAATCAGATACAGGGAAGACACCGCATTATTGAGATCTTAAGTTTTTAGTTAACAGTGCTTGAATAAAAGCACCACCAAAAATGTGTATCAGCCCGAGAGAATAGGGAGAGCCTGTGGCTCTCCTGACCCTCCCCAAGCAGGCTGGGAAGAAAGCTGTTTTCAACACCGGTATGAAGTCACTGTGCTGGAATTGCCAAGTGCTGTTACAAAAGCAGCATGAGACTGTTTCAAATACCTTGCAGCTTTAATGAACTAAGCTTCATAACATCATTGAAAGCTAGGCAAGCATGATTCTCCTCTCAAAAAATGGAAAGCACAGACATTTTAACTTGCAATTTGAAAAGGAACCATCTGAAAATGGCCACAGCTTTCTCACTCTCTCTGCTCCCACCAGATTCCCAAGAATCCCATTGACTGGAAATTACTTTGTTAGTTTTGCAGAGCTGTGGGGAGGACAAGGAGTGTTTTATTCAAGTTTGGATACTGTCAGCACACCAAACTAAGTGCAAAATGAAGTTTGTTGTCCTTTACATTTCTAGCTCTGACAGCAAAGGAGTCAGACAGGTGTAAGGGAAGATGTTCTGAGTGGTGTGTACCAGCAATGGTGTGAGAACCTGCAAGAAAGATGCAGCAGAGCACAGTCGGTGCAACTAAAGCATGCTGACCTTTTCTGTAGCCAGTGGCATGTAAGGGAGACATCGTTAGTGTCCTGTAAACATTGATTCTTTGGTCCAAATAACCAGGCAATTTCAGTGGGGGTGAGGGAACTTTAGGGACACGTCTAAATCTCAAACACACATCTGAATCCATAATGAGAGGCCTTTGCTGCTCTGCATCATGTCCTTCAGACATGCAGGTTCTTCACACCTCCGGCTTTGGCGAGTGAGTGGGTGTTCCTCAGAAAGAAGTCTGAGAAAGTGTAAAATCCCCTTTCAAGTAGCTTGCCCAAGGTTCATGTCTGAGAGATTAGAACCTGATTAATCCTGACTATTGCCTGCTCTCACTGCAGCGATGGTCACAGGGACCAGCTGTAGTGCTACAGCCACTTCTGTTGGGGTACGACTTTAAGGAGGAGAGTAGAAATATCAGCAAGGGAGAGAGTATATGTCTGTCCAAGGCTGGCTTACAGGGCTAACTCTTCAGAAAGTGGACTCAGATAGGAAGCATCTCTAGTATTCATTTCACTGTCTTTAATCAGCCACCTGATTAAAGGTGGTAAGCAGAAGATTCATGAACTTTGATCCTTTAAAAGGCATGTCTACCTGGTGGTTTCCAGGGACCTTTAAGTTTCCCACTGTGGTTTTCTGTGTCATGCTTACTCCCCTGCACTTGTACATTATCTTTGTTACTAAGTGAGGTCTGAGCTTCAAGGTGCACAGAAGGTGGCGTTTGGGAAATGGCTGCCCTAGCTGGTGCATCCTGGGGTGCCCTCTTCTCAGAGACAGCACTTCCACCACTCACATTACACAGCACATGCCGTGGCAGCTTCTCAGTGTGGGTTACCCACTCCTTCACGCAGTCTAAAACGATGGGGATGAGGCTCACCACACCTCCATAATGATTCTTTGCTTCGTGACAGCTCAGGTGATTCATAACATCATGGGGGTATCTGTGGGACAGAAGGAAACAATTGGCAGAGCAGTCCCAGCAATGCAACCCTGGTGAGTCCACAGTGCCACCCTGAGACCCCCTGGGCAGAGCAGATGTGCACAGACAGCCATTTCCCCAAAACAAAAAGGCACGGATAGAATTGCATCTTGAGAAATGAGTCCTGCCAAACACACCACCCTGGCTGCTCGGCTAGATCTGGAAGACTTCAAGAGCATGTACAGACACTTGCCCCACAGAAATTAGCTACATGTAGAGCAGGGATAGGAGGAAGGAGGAGGTAAACTCCCTGAGCATTGCATAGGACCTCAGGGTACTAACCTGCCTGTATATGCCCTTCCATGCACCAGTAAAAAGAATGAATAAACAAGCCAACCCCCATTTTGTGAATGGAGGCTGTCAATATTTTCCCGACAGCTGGAACAGTAAACTAGGTAGCACCCTGCACCCTCACTAAAGCCAGAAAGGTGTTGTAACAGAATTGATGGAGAAGTCAAGTGGGAATATGCACTCTGGTGACAGTCCCCCAGCACTGACGGTCGCCTCAAAGGAACTAAGCTGTTGGAGAGACTTACTTAGCTTGGATGGTGCTCAGATCATTGCTGTGGCTAAGGAGCAGCTTGCATCTCTCCAAAATGCCATTGGTTGTGCTGTTACCAGCATGCACGGTTTCCAGCTTGTGGCAGAGCTTGCTTAGATCATTGCAGATGTTTAGAAACATGTTGAGGATACGCCTGTCTGTGGAATTGTTACAGTGATGGTCCATATAGGACTGTACCTGTACACGGGGAAAGAGAGAGTCATGCATGTCAAATTACATTTAACTTATGCTGCAAGGTTGCTTAGGTGAGTGACGAGAAGCTGCTTTCTCTTGTGACTCTGCAAGTGTGAGCCACTGTGGAAAATGCAATACTGTGGCAGGTAGTAAGATTTCTAGAGCATGTCTGAGATGTTTGCTTGTCATTCATCGTGACTGGAGAAGGCTGGGGTGATGGATCTGCTCATCAGCACACCAGTGACCCTTCCCCTCTCTTTGAAGAAGTGTAGGAGTACCACAGCCAAAACCCACAGCCCTGCTGCAAGCACCGCAGAAACAGGTTGAGCACGAGTGGAGTTTTGTGTCTGCTCTGAGCAGGGCACCCACTGCCACAGCTGCCGAGGCAGAGAGGGGTGGGAGGTGAGGGCAGCAACCAAACTGGGAATGGTTTGGAGTGATGTGTTTGCATCATGCACTCTTCATGGGTCTGTCTTTGGCACCACTAGATGTGACTGCAAACTAAATGCATTTAGCCTAAATTGTCATTACTAACCTGTTACAGGAATGATATTCCCTATTTGCCTTGAGCATTTTGTTACTCAGAGTGAATGGCATTGCATGACGAAACATTATGCCAAGAGATTAAGTATCTTCTCCAAAGAAATTACAGGCACTTCAGACATGAGTGGTCAGAATATAAAATACTGAGTGGCTGGTTGGCAGTCATAGCTGGACTCTAACACCTTCAGTGCTTTCTGTAAGATTTCAAGATAAGAACGAAGTAGCTGTTCCAACATCGGCACAGTTCCTGCATACAAAAAAGCCATGCTATGTGCTCGGGCAAATTCTCAGCAGGTTTGTAAGAAAAATAAAAAATGGCCCCTAAGGGTCCATTTCCACTACAGATTCCTCCTTCCACACTGTTCGCTGAGCATTGTGTCCATGTGAGTGGCAGGATTTTTTATCGCTGCTGTGAGCAGAAATAGTCCTAAAGAGAATAGCATTTTAGCCTGGATGTTCACCGATGAGATAACAGGACTTCTTTTTGTCCACATGAACAACAGAGAGTTAATGCACCTGCATAACCAGGACGGGGACCAGGACTACGTGAACGACAGCTTGCAAGAGCTGGCCAGCTCTGCATTCGCCAGCTGCTGATGAGCAGCTGAGCTGCAGCCAGGGGAGATCACGGACAGCCCCGACGCTGGGCTGATGGCATGACCATGGCCAGGCTCTGCAGTGCAGGGACTCACTGGGTGATTTGAATCTCTGGCTGAAGCAATGACTGCGGAGCTTGTCTCACAAAACCACTCAGGATTTGACTTTATACCCTACTCCACATTGAAGTCTTTAAGGAGCTGTTGCCATTGCCTGACTGTGGTGAGCTCTTCGACCTTTCCACCTTACTATGCTCTCCTCTTTTCTCTGAGAAATGTCATCACTCAACACTAAAAATGCTACCACATACAGCTTTTAGGGGTTAGAAATGCAACCATGTCCAAGTGCGATATCATTTTTTTTCTGTAGTGTCTATGTTTACATGCAAAAAGAAAGCTGGCAGTCAAGTCAGCTGTAGGCTGAGACCACACATATTTCTGCATTTGTTGCTTTTATTCCTGTGCCCTCCCTTGCAAAATTAAAAATAGGGTTGGGCTGATTCAGGAGAATGGTAGTGAAATAAAATGGATGTCTGGTTTTGTCTCCAGTGAACTAACTTTGGTAGCGGTTTGGTTCCTCAACAACGCATCACCAGTATGTGCCGCACCAGTTGCTCCCTGTTCTCCCCAGTAACTTGCTTTTTTCCCTTTCCCATCCTCCCCCTGGGGTAATGTGGTTGTACCCTCAGGGCTATCGGTGCAGTACAGTTTGCCACCACTCAGTTCACATCTTAGTGTATCACAAACGATGCCATGGATCAATGTAATTGCTGAAGTCGTTACCTGCAAGGTTTCACCCCCACAACAAGGAGGCCTTCCGCCTCTGCTAAGAAGCAGAGTCCAAGCTTGCTCAGTACCACTGAAATATGGGCACTTTTAAAAAAACAGCATAATGTTACACTAAATCTCAGTGCCTATTTTTTGGAAAAAAATGGTTGTGTAATGTCTGTCACAATCTTCTTCAATGTTATGAGCAAAGCCCTTATATTAGAGAGAGTCAGCCCTTAGAAAAGACAACCAGCTCACTTCTGTGTCCTAATCCTAGTAACAGCTTGGCTTTCACTCTGGCTTTGGCATCCATCTGGGTTTTGTGCCGGGGTTCTGCAGTCTCAAATCCACAATTCTTATTTTATTTAGATTCTTCTTCCCTCTCTGTCTGCAGGTGGTCTAAGTTCTTCGCACTACTTAAAACACCCCACGTTATAAAAATTCCAAGACAATTCACTTACCAGCCCAGAGAACCCCTTAGCCCACTTGGGACTTTCAGCCCTCAATCCATCATCCTACCTCTGTAACACAGCCATTATTTTTAATAAGCACTATAGAAAGATACAGCAGCACCAATACCAGAGGGAAGAGGCAAGGATGCTGGTTACTACAAGTTAAGGATTACAGATTCCATGTGTGGCTGGGGAAGGAGGGTTGGTTTGATTGTTTTCTTGTACCCTGTATTTCTGACTACGCCTCAGCAGCGAAATGACGGTGTTAAACTATAACATAAAGTGATGCTCAGCAATAAAATTCCTTCTCTGTAAATGGGAAGACCTAACATAGGTATTTCTCTCCCGTACTTAATCTTTTGCCACTGATTTGCAGAGTTATACACAAAAGTTACTAGAGAGTTTTTGTGCATCTTCCCTCAGTAAAAACATTTATTCATCCCTGAACTAGACCCAGGTGCGCCACAGCACTGCGTTGGTCCCTGTTCTCATCGGCAGAGAACTTTGTGCTGAATACTTTGTACCTGGCCGATGCTTGCCACAGGTCTGATCATGTCATGTGCATTCTCTCGGGTGTGTTGCAGTGCTCCGATAAACGTAAACTGCTGCTGCAGGAAGAGCTTGTAGTTCTGCTCTATGTTTCTTAGAGCCTCCTTTACCTCATTCATGTTTCCCCCCTCCTGGATTTTGGGAGAGAAGGTGAGAAAGCAAGCTACTATGCAATTGCTACTATGCAATTCTACATACAGAACTCTATCTTTCACCTGGAATTGTGTAGGTTGGTGGAAAACTTTATTGAAAAAAAAAAATAAGAAAGGAAAAAGAAGAAAAAAAGAGAAGATATATTGTGTCAAAGCTCTGCAGTCCCAGAGCCCCAAACAGTAAGTCAATGAGGTAGTAATGATGCTGCACAAAGAGGCAGAGAACCCAGAGGGGACCACTGACAATCAGATGCCATAAACCCTAGTGGGTCTATTGTAAACATAATGTGGCAATGCATCAAATGCACCGCTGTGAGAGGACCGAAGGGAGAGATGGCTTCTCTTATCCAGTGTAAAACTATTGCCCAAGTGGCTTAAAAACTCGAACATTAAATGAAGCCAGCTCGGCAGGCAGTATATCGTGGCGGAGCTGGGGAGGCCCGGGGCCCTGGTTAACCCCCGTCCCTGCCCACCCGAGGCGGGGGCTCCCAAGGGGCCTGATTTTTCCCGGTGTTGA
>NW_009606301.1:0-884 GCF_000690535.1 Cariama cristata | reverse complement strand
TCCCCTCAAAATATAGAAAAGTTTCCTCCTTGGAAATAGCACATAGAAACTAATAGATGCAGGCTGGGCTAGAGTCGCCTTTGATATTTTTTTTTTTTATTTTTCCCCTTTTACGTGGTGACAGTGGCTGAAGCTAATCCAAACCGCTCCTTGCTTATTCATACACGTATGCACATGCATGTCCGTGCTGGCCTCCTTATATTCCCCCTTCTCCCCTCAGCAGGATTGCAGATCTACCTCGGCGAGCAACAAGACAGGGTAGCATAAAAGAAAAACAACGCAGTGCAATGGATTGCTTACCAGTTTGGTTCTTGTTTTTCTTAAGACTCTTGCCACAAAGACACTGCAGCATATGCGATCCTTTGCTGAAAATGTTCCAAAGAAACCACATTGATTTGGGCGAAAAGCAATCCAGCAGCTTATACACCCTGAGAAAGAAGAGATCCTTGTGGTTGCATAATAAGAAATTGAGACCAGTTCTCCTGAAGAGGGGCACCAGTTTTATCATAGAAAAAAAAATTATGATATTCCGATCTTCTCCCAGTTTTTGTTTTTGGTTTTGGTTTGTTTGGTTGTTTTTTTTTCTCACGTGGTATATTTCTTTGAGACTTTTCAACGGATGCTTTTTTTTTCAGCCAGGCTGAACGGTTATTCCCCCTAGATCAACACTGGATTATAACCAAAAGCGTGGAGAGAAAAGAAATCCCTTTTTTTTTTTTCAGCATGAAGCCAAACGAAAAGTAAGGTAGTGAAATCCCAGCCGAGGCCAAAACCTCATCAGAGACACCGGCAAAACGCGGAAGAAAGATCCCCAGAGAGAAAACCATAGCCTGCTCCTTCACTGCTAGGAGGATGGGTGGATCTGCAGAACAAAAGCCACGGCA
>NW_009606300.1:0-7875 GCF_000690535.1 Cariama cristata | reverse complement strand
GGTATTCCTGTCCAGGCCATGAGCTGCTTTCCTTGAGTTACTCCTCTACCCCATAACCAAGCTACTCCATTAAACTACAAGGTTAGCTAAAGTTCATCTAGTAAAGCTAACACTCTTGTCAGCTATGCCTATCTTACACTAACTGCTACAGCTTCTGCTCCCAATGGAGGATCTGAGGTTGCCTTGAGAAACAGTAGCTCCTGAAAACAGGGCTGCAGCCTGCTACAGTATGTAACCCCTAGTAGGACCAATCCAGCATAACTTCTAGGCTCTGTCATGGTTGCAGAGCCTATTCATACAAATCTTGCTAGTGTCCTACACACCTGAATAGTTCTGGTATTCTCATGCTATAGGGAGAAGGAACTAAGTCTGTTCTCTTCTCGCTGTCATTTGTAGTTTTTTTTTTTTTCTTTAGTATGCTTTTAAGGTCTGATTGCTGGCAGACTTTCCTGCCACTGTAGTCGAACAGACCTGCTTTATAGTATCACAGTTGGCATATGTATAAATGACTGTGGATATAAAATCTTACAATGGTGGAATCAACTTTGTTCAAGTGAATAAGGTTGTGAAGCACGCACTGCAGGACAGCCGTTCATGTCAATCTACAAGCTATTTTGGGCAGGCTTCCATAATTCTTCCTTTTAACTTCTTTCTCTCTTTTTCCCTTCTGATCTAGGATGAAGACCCTGAGGAAAAGGTTGACCATGTAAGACTAGAGGCTTTCTAGGTAGATGCTGACTCCTCTGAAGGGGACTAGGAGGACTAACTTATGCATGTGTCTGGAAACTGCCTTAAGAGGGGACTTTTGTATTGGAGAATAAGACAAAGTTTGCCTCAGATGCAGTGCCTTTCCTGAATCCTCTGTTCCTATTGCTGACAGGTTTTTTTATTATCTTTTTAACAGCTGCTCTTATCAGCTGCTGCATCTTGTTCTGAGGTCACAGATGTATACGTGGCCATTGGAAAGATACTCTGCTTTCATTTAAAAGCCAGGACAGCAATTGGCTAATAGAGTACAAAACCTGACTGAGGCTAGATTTGCTGTCCAGTGTGGTTAACTTGCTCCCATAACATGAAAACTTGTCTTCAGGGATTATGAAGTCTTTCTGGTGCCCCAGAGGAGAAGGCCAGCCAGTAGTAACAAGGATGTGTACCTTTGTATTTTCTATGAGTCTTTCCTTTTTATTGCACCAGTACTGGAATCTAATATCTGTGGTTAATAGGATGGTGTAGTGCTTCTTACCAGGCTCCTGTTATACAGAGAAAAGGAATACGTATATCCTTTCTCATCCTGCAGCAAAGCTGAAATACATCTCAGCGTTCATTTGACATTAGAAGCCAGGGTGGTGCTGTTCAAAACAACCTGAGAACTAGTACCTGTTTCTGTTAAAGTCTTTACACTAATTGTCTTGCACTCTTCCTAACCATGGAATTGGTGTTGCCCAATTTTTCCTGGCTAGAGTTGCTCTCTGTATATGTTAGATAATTAAAGCATCCTCTCCTGTACTTTTAATTCCTTCTGCTGAAGCGCCAGCCCAGTACTGTTAGGGTAGTAGATTCATTTGTGAAATTTAAAGCCCAGAAAAGAAACCTGTATCACCCATCTCATTAATTCTGGCCTCAAAAGGGTATGCTCATTGCAAGGGGTCAAGACTATTCAGATTAGCTCAGTTTTCTCTTGCTAATGCTAGAGATGATATTGTAGGAAAGATCCACTGGGCTTATTCATCAGTGATGGATGGTTCAGGTCTATGCCCAGAGCACTTTTCCATTTATCAGGCAAAGAGACCTCCCACTGATGGGTATAGTTTTGGGGACTGGTTACCCAATAGAAATTTTTCCTGATAATTGATGTAAAGTGTCCCCCCCGAACCAGTTCTTACAGTCATTTCACTGGAACTAATTCCACCTCCATACAGTGCCCTAAATCATTGATTCCCAAGGTCTGCTGTACTGAGTGGTGGCTGGTCACATGCCACAGGCGCCTTCTTGCTCCTGGCTGCTAAATTTTATTAAGATAACTAAACTGATGTGACTCTTCCACATGAGCAGTTGTTGCTTCAGGGATGTTATGCAATGGTGCCTGGCAAGGAGATTTTCCTTAGTATGAAGTGATCCCTACTTTGAAACCCCTCTTGTTTGCATAATTCCTGCACCCTTTATTCAGGCTTATGCTCTTAAGCTTCACAATTGCACTTTGTGGTATTTTGCCATTTGTAAATGACTGTGAAGGGTAACAAAACGGTTAACTGAGTGTTGAGAAATCTGACTGATCAGTAAGCTGCTTGTAACTTATAATACTGTATGCTTACAAACTTCTGTTAATTGTATCATAAGTCTCTTCCAAACCAATTATTAGTGGAACTTTATATTATAAAGTGTGATCCAAAACTTGTTGCAGTATATCCCTCCCTTAGTCATTGCCTGGCCAAGCTGAAATACTTGGCTTCTTTAATCATTTGTCCGAAGTTGGCCCCTTCGTCCCCTGATGGCTCATGTAACCCTTCTCTGAACTCCCTTTGGGCTGTGCTGAGTGTTACAATCTGAACTCTTGCTGGATTTGGTCCCTTTCCTCTTGCTGCACTGAAGATAGTTTGTGGCTGCCTGAATACTAGCAAAGAGCCCCATCTGGGCTGTGGATGTGAATGTACCTGCTGAAGTCCTGCCCTCCAGCCATCTGCCTCCTCTGAGACTTGTTTTGCATCCCCTGGCAAACCGCTTGTCTTGGATCTGAATTTTTGCCCGTTGAATCACTCATTTGGCTGCACCTTCCAAGGCTGCCTGGGATATTTAGCCAAAGGCTGTAAGGCTGATCAATGGCACAATAAAGGGTGTATCCCAATATCTCAGTTAATTTGCAGAGGCAGAATGGGCGGGAGGAGTATGAACATGGCTGTGAGCCAAGATTTTGCTGGGCTCTTTTCCTGGCAGTGCCACAGATTTGCTTTGAGGCCTTGGAGAAGTCCCATCCTCTAGTTTGCTTTTGTCCCTGTCTGAGAGGAGGACTACAGCTTTAGGGAATCCCCACAGTTGTTCTGCATAAATGCAGATCCACAGTGGGATTTAGATGCCTTATCCTCAGCAAAATCCACAGACTGCATTAGGTGCTTGTGTAGTATGTAGACAATCTCAGGATGGGCCAGTGGATCTATTAAGATGGTAAAGAGTGGCTGGCAACTGCAGTGTGTCTGGAACCCTGACCTTCTGTGATGTTCTGGCCCCATTCTGAGAGCTCTGGCAGTGTGCATCCCTGCACTAGCAGTGAGTGATCCTGATCCCCATCCTGTGTTTTGTAGCCTTCTGCAGTGGAGCAGGTCTTTTCCTTGCCTTTGGGGACCTCCAGGGATGGAGGTGTTCATTTCAATGTTGAAGTCACATGCTTTATACATAAACTTAAAGATGAAACCCACCATCTCCTTTCCAAGCTGGAAGATACTGATTTTATTGTCCTTTTCATCTTTCTGAAAGATGTGCCAAGTAATGTTTCCCACCTCCCTAGAGAATATTATATATACAGTGACAAAGCTATGAGCTGTCCTGGGTCTGAGAAGGCTCTCAGTCCTTTCTCCTGAAGCCGCTCTGCTTTGCAAATGGAACTGAAAGAATTTTTGGGCCACAGGGAAGGGCTTTCTAACTGAAGGTAGCAACATTTCAGTGGGAAGACATCTGTTCCAGTCCTAATGAGTCCAGCTGGGACCTCGTTCTCTAGTTGTGCTTTGGTAGACATGCCATAGGGAGTCTCAAGGTCCTTCATGGACTAAAGTGGGGAGAGCATCTGATTTCTGACTCAGCTAGGTGGATGCTGACCTTTGTGGCTATATATATCACTCAAAGTTTGAATGATGACATGCTTTGAAGCAACAATTGGAAAGAGGGTTTGTGGATCTGATCTTTCCAGAGGAGGCAAGCAAGTCCTTCTGTAGTTCTAGTTCCCACTGCTTTTAAAACTATTTGGGTAGAAAAATGGGCTGTTGCTTTTTTAGGTTAATTGTCAGGAACAATTGTTTTCAATGAATGTTTGTTGGAAGAACAACTACAAAAAAATTTAAGTATCTGAAATGTGAAGCCTGTTGTGGACTTAATGTTGCTAGGTTGTCCAGTTCGGTGGGGTTGTTTGAGTGAGTGTCTTTGGATCCTAAAATACAGTGCAGAATGACGTGGAGATCCCCTGGTGAGAAACAACCTGTACTCTACCTGGGGAGGTACCAGCTTGGTTACCAGAAGTACCTAAAGCTAGACTGTTTCTAGACTCGAGCTGACTCACATGGATCCTGCTTGCAGGTGTGTCTGCACCTGTGGTGTAGACATGGCCTGGGGCTTGATATGATCAGGACCTTTAATGAGAGCGGTATTTTCCTGACCCAGTTCTTACCCTCACACAGTGGTTGGCACCCAGCTCCAAACTCTCATTCCATTGTCTGGTCTGGATCTGCGCAGCAGCCACCCCCCAAGTGCTCTTCCCCACATCCCCTGAAACTTAGAAACGTGTGACTGAGGAGCCCAGCACTGGCTGCACTCTGCTGGGTGCTTACTGGGGGACATTATTTGTTTAAAAATAATCACAGTGGTTTAAGCACTGTCCAGCCACTCTAGTTCAGAGAGTTCATGGCCTAAGAAGTCATGTATAATTGTGAGGCAGTCCCTTATAGCCCTTTTTATATCTACAACTTGCATTGCAGTAAGATCTAGAGAGTGTTGGTGTGCGGCTGGGACAAAAATGTCCTATTCCCAAAGACCTTACAATCTGACTGCATTGTTTTTCTCTAGCATCCTGTTCTCCACTGTGATCTTCAGCTTGCAGAAGAGCCCTCACCAGGACCTAGGTGCATTTTGCATATGGCATGTTGCCAGGGTTTTGCCTTCTTAGGCATGCAATTGGGAGTGGGGTGGACTGGCAGTAGATAGCTTTTGAAGCAACTGGCATCTCTGAGAACCTGGGAGGGTTGTCCGAGGCAGAATTTCCTGTAGCTGTTGCACATTGTGAATGCCCTCCCATTTGCATGTTTGTCCTGGGCTGAGCTGAATTTGTCCCTCCATGTCCCAGAGTTTCTGTCATCTGTTTAGATTCTTGCATTGTGCTAATAAACACCCTCCACCAAAGGGAACCAGCATCCAAGGAAGCACTGGCTTTTCTACCTGCTTCCATTTGACAGGGATTGCTTCTTTTTTTCCAGTGGTCTTCTGATTGCTAGTAGAAATGCTGGACTCCCAGCCTGTTCCCGGGGACTGCTCAGCTGGAAGTTGGCCAGATTCTCCAGGAAGAATCTAAAAAATGCAGCTGAACTTTTGTTCCCTAATTAGGCCAACTTCCCCAGCGTGAGCCCCAGCACTGCATGGCCTGGAGCTCCCCAAGGCCTTGCGCTCCCTCTCTCCCGTGCACCCCAAATGGCTGGCCAGTTATTTTCAGCTTTCTGAGGTTATCTACTAGCCTTCTGATGACATCTACTGAAATAGCGTTTCTAGTCAGCCATGTTTCCCAGCCTTTCTAGTAGTATCCTCCCTGCTTGGCTACTTGATGTGGATTAAGGACAATCCCATCAAAGATAATTTTATTAAAAGCTTTCCCTTTTCCACACATTTATTTCATGTTTTGAGTGCTCCTGGACCCACCTGAAGGCAGCAAAAGAACTGTAGGAGCAGTGGAGATAGATGGGAATATGTCCGACAGTATGTAGCACCAGGTAGCAGCAAACTGTTTAAGAGATGTTCATGCCTAGGAGGGCTGGAGGGGCACTGCCTGGTAACTGTGGGTTGTGAGAAGATTCTACCTAGTAACTCCTTGCTCAGAGAATCAGATCGTTGTGTGCTGCTTCACTATTTTCATGCAGGGGAGAGCAGTAACTCGAGACAGGTTAAGGTGCCAAATACTTCAATATGACCGCTTTCCTTGCAGATGCACTTGTAAGCTGACTAGGTAGCTGACCATTGTTTTAGGGAACAAATTCTTGATAGCTGTTTAACAACATGAGCTGCTCTTTTGTCTAGGTGATGATGATGATTACCTACCGTGACAGATGACAGAGAATATTTAAAGCCCTCCAAGAACTTTTTCTGTCTCAATAGCACTTTCCCTAGTAAAGGAAGGTCAGTGACCATGAAGAAGGACAGTTTGTGGATGAAGTAGAAATGCAGTATTTTCTTCTAGGCATATAAGACATGCACAATTCCTTAGAGGGGATTCATTAAAATCAGATGCACTAATTGAACCATCTGTGGACATGATAAAGATGGCTAGCAGAGATGGGCTATTCTTTGCAAAAAGCTGAGGCTTGCATAGATCTGGGAATTGAACTCTTTTTGATATCATATATGCTTTGAGATCAGTATAGGTTGTAAGTGTTACGTGGCTGCTTGGAAGCAGTGGGGCTATTTGACTTACAGCTCTTTAATTGGCAGCAGTCAAAACTAATTCGTCAGGCCTGTTTCTGGAGATTTGCTTTTCCTCAGTCAGGGGAGCCGCAGGCAACTTGCTGGAGAAGAGGAAACTCGAGACTGGCCATACTTCTTTTTTTCTGCTCCATGGTCAATATTGGATAAAAGCAAGGACCTACATACTATGTAAAATCTCACAGTGTTTGTATATTGGGGAGAACATAGATCCCACACATTTTAGGAGATGTATTACATGACAGAAAAATTGTTTGTCCTCTGTTGCATGCTGTCAATGTCATTTGAGTCCCTGCTTCCCTGCACAGAGTGCTCACTGTTTCAAAGGAGTTGTCATGTTGGTGAAGGTAAATTAATCCATATTTCCAGACCCGCTTGAGAATCTGAGGGATGCAACATGTCCGTAATCTGCCTGTGTCGTGGTAGGTCTTAAAAGAAACTTTACTGGACCCTCAGGATCCAGAGACACACAGGGTAGTTGCTTCCATGAAGGAAGCAACATCCAGCTAGCACCTTCAGAACTGCAGACATGATCTGACAAGTGGCCTGGAAATTTTAGCCTTAATGGGGAAGCCAAATTAGAGTTCTGCATCTCTCTGATAAGAAAGGGCCTGACTACAGATAAAGAAGAAGGTAGAGTTTCTACTTTAATGCAGGAGAGATGGAATTCAGGCCAATCATTTTTCAAAGGGAGAGATAAAATACTGATTATGGTGGTAGTATGAAAGTGTTGGTAAGGAAGGCAGCCTGAGAAATACTGGAAAAGTGCCATCACAAAAATGGTGAACTGAATTTCTGAGAAAAAATAAAATAAAGGACCCAGAACAAGGCAATGTTCTTTGAAAAAGTGGATGATCTGCAGAAACTAAGGTAGAAGAAATCTTCTGGAGATAAATAACTGACAAAACTGAAGTGGAAAAGCAAACTGCAGCAGGGAAGTGGTTAGTTAATGCTGTGAAAGAGACTGAGCAGGAAGAGCTGAGAGAGAACACTGCTGTGAGGAGCTGGAGGAATCTCAGTGTTTTGGACACCAAACTGTTTGGGTGTATAGCTTAGCTCTGTATTTGGGGACAGACATGAAAAACTTGCCCAAGTATAACACATAGGTACCCATAAGTTCTGATCATTTCAAGCCCCCAGTCTTTTTCACCAAACAGGTGTGTTCAGGAGCACTTTTGCTCTGTTACAGAAGAACATTGTCTTCTGTTTCTGCTCTGCTCCCTCTGGGGTTGACCTTCTTCCCGCTTTCTGCCTCAGCTGCAACGTCCCTCTCTGTCACCGTATTATGGCAATGCACGACAGTGCATTCTCAATTGTAAAGTGTGCTGAGGTTTTGGAAATGTGGAAGTATATGAAGGTAAGTTTATTTACTTGACAAAAGCGCATGTGGCATGTGTCACCGTGTGAGGCGGTGGCAGAGGCTCTCTGTTAACCCCTCCCTCCCCGGAGGGCAAGGGATGGAGAAAAGGGAGAGAGACTTAGGGTTGG
>NW_009606299.1:0-28084 GCF_000690535.1 Cariama cristata | reverse complement strand
ATCGAGTGTTATCAGGGCTGAAACGCAGAGAGTGTCTGAAAAAACATGCAGCTGTACTTTCAGAAAGTGCAGTTACTTAGAAGGGATTTGATGGAAAGGAGAAAACAGCCCTGTTTTAGCCAAATCAGGACAGATTCTTTCCATCTCCAATATGCAATGCTGCTTCTCCACCACAAGCCTGCTGCTGACTGCTCTGGAAAGTGCAAGAGTCTGAACTTTTACATGCAAATTTGTTCTAAACAGCTACATCAGACAGCCAAGACTCTGCTAAATCCCACAAAAGGAAGGCACGAATTTCCACCAAGGACAGCAATCCTTCTTCAATTATTTGCTAAATAACTGTATCTTTCCCTCGTCCCTCAATGCAGGGGCACATGCTTACAATTCCAATTCTGATTGGTACCAAGGCTTCGGGGGAATTCTTGATACTCCACATCACTTCAGTCCTAATTGTACCTACAGGCCACAAAATTCAGACCATTACATTTGCAAAAGTCTGAATGTGTCAGAATTTAAATCTTCAAATTTGAAAGGAAGTAGGCTCATTAAACTGCATTTCAAACTGATAGGTGACTAAGCATAAAATAATCTCAGTCCAGAACTAAAACTGATATTACTCAGGAAACCTGTTTTATTTTCCTGGTAATGACTAGCTTGAACAGTAAAGTGTATTAATTTATAATCCTACAATTTCACAATATTAAAAAATCTTAACCAGATAATCCATGCCAATAATCCAGGAATTGGTTCTCTAAAAAAGCTGCATGATCATCTTACTTTAGCTGACTGCTAGCGCTGTACCACACACATGTCAACATATTGTCCTCTTTGTAACCAAATGGATCTAAATGAAAATGTAGACTTGATGAGATTAATGGAGTATTACTTAACGCTGAGCCTGAGGAAGCATATTCTATAGTGAGATAACAAAGACTTCCTGTTAGAGGATGATTCTTCCTACGAGTTAAGTTTATTGGCCTTTAAACAAGTACTTCGAAAAATAGCTTGGAAAGCCACCAAAACCCAATCAATTTAAAGGAGTTCAAGAAACTCCTTCTTTAACATTAAAGAAACAAATTTTTCATAAAATTCAAACAAAACATGTGAATGTTCCTACTCCTACAGCCATTGATTTAAATAGAAATAAGACGGCAAGCAGGACTGAAATACGAGGTGTACATATGCTGAAAGGGTGCGAGTTCACAATAGCTTTTTCAAACTTGAGGTTAGGTAAAGGAATCAAAATGTCTAATGCCAATTAAACAAATCACATGCTTGAGCTACCTGGAAAACAATGTAAGCTTATAAATAGTCCCCAAGTTCATACATGTGTCCGAGACAAACCATCGCAGCATTTAGGTACTTCCACTATGTGTCTTCAGTGCCCAAGTCCAAAATTTAGATTCTAAAACGCTTGTTCGGCTGTTGCCTACATCAAGAAGCATTTAACTCCACTTTCATAGAAGGATGTAGGTGCCCAAAGTGGAATTTAAATCAAACACATGCACTTAAATCCAGCAGTGACAGTCAAAATAACAGACCGCCACATTATCACAGGAGATGCACACGTTCTTCTTGACAGAAAACACTGAAACAACCAAATGATTGGGGATTAAATCCAAAGTCTCGCCTTATGACACACATTGTCTCTTTCCGGCCCAAGGAAATATTTGAGTATGCCATTTAAAAGTGGAGCAATTTCAATTGCAGATCGAGAGCACTTTTCCACAGAGCTAAAATTGTCTG
Source organism: Cariama cristata (assembly GCF_000690535.1). NCBI lineage: Eukaryota > Metazoa > Chordata > Aves > Cariamiformes > Cariamidae > Cariama > Cariama cristata. The sequence goes on along the minus strand of NW_009606299.1, from coordinate 26,338 downwards.
CTTCAGGAGTTAAGTCCTATGAGTTCAAATCCTCTTCAGGAAAAGGAGAGAACTGTTTCAGTTCTCCAACATCTGAAGCGAGTAGCCCAAGCAATGAAAAAAAACATTTGACATTTTCAAGGAGAAGGACTGCTCACCGCAGCATTTCTAAGAGTATTCCCAAAGATATCAATTTCTTACTTTCAGGGAAAAATACTTTGTTAAGTAAATGTAAGGTTATAAGCATTTATCAATGCTCAGAATATATATTGTCTTTGAAAAACCACTTCATTCTTCAAAACTGAAACCACTTAATTCTTGGAAACTGAGTAAACTAAGGATAAGCGTGCTTCCTACAGAAACATCAAAGCTACTTTAAAATTAAGAACCACAGTCTTCATTTCATCTAGACTGAGAAATGCTGAATGAAATCTCATGCAGAAGGTGCAGAAGGTCAACGGGAGGAGGTCCAGAGGACCTGAGAGAGTAAGTCAGAATAAGTCTGTATATAAGACAGAATAAGGTCTTCTAGAAGACATTCTATAATGTCTTCTAGAAGACAGAATAATGTCAAGCAGACAACAGTAAGCGTTGGCAAATGCAAGGTAATGCATGCAGAAAGGAACAATGTGTTGAGTTCCAAACTAACTATACTTCTCACTAAAGAAAAAATCTTGAGATTAAAACCACAGTTCAGTGTGCTGTGACAGATAATAAAGCAAACGATGTTAGAAACAAGAAAGATGCTGACAGGAAATAAGTGTATTTCAACATTTTTTATATATCGCTGAGGTGTTCTCCTACAATACTATTCTGGACCTACTAAGTAAAAGAACACATAAAGAACGTACATATGCAAAGACAGTCAGGAGAATGATTAGAAAAACTGAGGAAAGACATCTGTGCGAGAAGACAACCAAAAGACTGCAATACTTTGATTCAGAGAAGAGTAAAAATACTACAGAGGAACAAAAAAATACTGATACAAAGAAGGAAAATTGAATGCTTCTGCCCACTTATTCTTAAAAATACAAGAAATTATATATAATATATTTTTAATAAATATCATCTACAAGGCTTCCCATTCCAATTTAATGTGCTGCAAGTACTTGTCATCATATTCTCTGTGGCTTGCAGCAACCATGAGGAGCCTCAGCTGAATTCTGAGTGCCCTTATGCCTCATGTTGGAGCAGTCCTGTTCCTCTTGCAGTATATAATGCTCCACAGAAGTACAATGGGAAGCTGGTCTGGCCATGGAATCCGTACTGACAACACAACTTCAATCACCATCCTTTCTGTAAAGTAAATATCTATTCTTTCTTTTTCAAGTGAATTTCTTCATGGATTACAAGGTCAGCAGACAGCACCTACAAAACTGCTGTTCAGGTTAGAGATTTGCAAAACACGGATGCAAAACAGGGGCATCTGGAGAAGCCACAGGCATTACAGCAAACCTAAATTGTCATGACTGATGTTTATGTCTAATCAGCCTCACAGATGTGACAGGATAATTCTGCCTGAGTTGTTTCCTCTCAGCACTCTGAGCCATATAAGGTGTCAATTATACCCAAGTGACTATGAAAATATTTAATTTACTTACTGCAGGATCATACAATGAATCAGCCCCTGAAGAAACAGGATTAGTTAAAAAAACAAAAAACAATAATTGCCTGTAATTTTTTTTTAAAAAAAACAACACTACAACAATATAAACTCTATTTCAGTCTTATTTTCCACATGCAAGTCAGATTATTTAAATTCATGAATAATGGATGGATATATCTCTTTTATGACGTCTAGTTGCTTTCTATAGTATGAAAAGCCAAGCAATATGCAAATGTAATATCTTAAAAACACTCTCTTGTCAAATATGCATAGTTTTCTGTTTTTCTGTTGCTAATATAATTGACAAAATACTTGATTCTACTGACTATACTTTTTCTTGTAAACCACTTATTTTATGGGCTTAAAACAGATGTGGCTTTGCCTCTGTGAGTTTGTGATTGCATTATGAAGTTGTAACCATGCTGTGAAAGAGCAATAGGTAAAGCCTTAGACATACTACCCTACCAGCTGGTAAACAACATTTCATAGCAATAAAGGTATAATTCAATCAACATTGGTACATTTCTAAAAAAGGGAGAAGGTTAATATTATTCTCCCCTCCTCAAGTAGTCAAACCCACATGAAATGAACAGAGATTTAATTTGCAAATCTGAATGTAGATGTTCTTGATTTATATTGAATCTCTTCAGAGATCTGCAAACATCTGTCACTATTAACAATTCTAGGTCTCACACTGGGACTACCTTGAGTCAATTCAGCTCTCCAAAATTTCCTTTAGAATCCATTGTATCTGCTATAAAGTTAGACCACAGACTAATTCAAACTTAGTGGCTCCAAGATTGGAGAAAACAAAGTTACAGTTAAGGCATTCCTACATTACACCATTTCTGCAAGTGAAACCTGACTAACTTCTACTGCAATAAAATAATTACAACAAAGTGGCAAATTCTGGCCAAGATTCTGTTGGGAAACATTACAAAGTTATTTGCCACTAAAGTACTTCAAACTTTTCAAGTACTGCACCAGATCAATTTTACAGTGTTGCAGACATTGAATGAAAAACTCCATTTTGAAAAATATCACTTTCAGTTCGATGAGATATTTGGGATCAAGCCAACAGAAACTTCATGAAGTTCCATGAGAAGTGCAAAGTTCAGCATCTGACACAGAAAATACAGATGCGTCGCGACAGGCCGGGAACCAACTGGCTGAAGAGCTTCTGAGGTCAACATGGTGGATCTCAAGTTGCATATAAGCCAACAGAGTGCCCTCATATGAAGCAAACAAGACACACTTTAGGAGGATCACAGCCAACAAACTGCAGGAAGCAACTCTCTTTCTACTTGGCATTGGGGAGGCACACTTGGGATAGCTTTGTGCCACCTAGCTTGAGCAGAAAATTAAGATAACTGGAGAAAGTACAGGAGAGGGCTCTTGAGGCAGAGGATGTGGCCTACAAGGAGAGGTTGAGGGAAAAATTCTTCTTTAGTTTGACAAGGAGGAGATGAAGGCTGAGAGGACCTAACTGCGGCCTACAAGAACTAACTGAAAGGGAGTTACAAAAATGGTGGTGTCAAACTTTCAGACAACGGCCTTAAGTTGAAATTCGTACTGGGCATTAGGAGAAACTTATCCACCAGGAAGATACTGAACCTTGGAACAAGTTACCCAAAAAGGCCATGGAAACTCCATCCCTGGAGATTTTCAAGACTCGGCTAGATGAACACAGCTGACGTGACTTAGATCCAGCAACAGTCTTGCTGCAAGTGGGAGGCTGGACTAGATGACTTACAAAGATCCGTTTCAACCAATGTTTCTGTGATTCCATGTGAAGAACTGAAAACCAGCATGTAGTCTTAAACATGCTTACCGTTAGAGAAATAACAAGTCTTTTTGGTTTTTTTCTTTAAACTAGAGAAAACAGACTGCAGTTTGCATTACAGAGCAAATTGTAATTAAACAAGGGACATCTTTAGAGCTACCTTTCAGGTTTTTTTCAGCTACACTAAAACGAAGCTACTTCAGCAGGGAAAAAGCTGAGATCTAAGAATCCCAGCCAGAGGCAGGCACCTTTGAGAAATGGAATTCAGACCTTATTTCTCTCCTCTGCATTTCTCCACTCATCTTTGCAGCTTCTTTGAAGTCACTTCTAAGGTGCTTTATTTTCCCTGCTGTGTGTTAGGCACCTGTGCTCTTAACAAGAACTGGTAAAGTTAAGGACTGCAACAACCAGGGAGCATTTGCCAATGCAGCTTTTGAACTCTGCAGTACCTCTGCTGAAAAACATGGGTTGAAAACATAAGGGAGAACATGTTTTTACTTTTAGCTATTTTGTAAATACAAAAAATACTAAATTGGAATACACTACAAAGTAAAGATTCGCAGGATGTATTTCATACAAAGGATACTCTAATTAGCAGCCAGCTTTTTCACTAGCATTAAAAAGTTGCAGATGCATCTTGGACTGTACACCATGTCTGGAAGAGGTATGGAAGATGAATAGTAAGCCTAAAACCAAGAAGCCCTTTCCAGTTTCTGGTGTCAAAAGTATTTTTAGAAAGCTCATAGCTCACAGTTGTTGGTGATAACGAAAATCTGTCACTGCTGACTGTGGCACAAGGACCAATGTTTTGCCATCATTTGTCTGGCTTATGAATTTTAAAATCTTCCTTCTACTGGGGTGGGGCTTTTTCCTTAGTGATGAAGCAACATCATTTTGTCCCTGCACATGTGCATGTATGTGCATGTATGTATACTGATCACAACAATTTAACTAATCACCATTTACTTCACAGATCTGGAACTAATGTTTGCCATGCAGGATAACTGGTACTTTATCCCTGTGATGACACTTCTACTGCTAGTACCATCTTTCATTTTTTTCTTCATGGAGCTAAAGGCTTCCTTCTCTCCTGGCCACTCCAAAGCAGTCTTGGTGATTCACAGAATCCTCCCTGAAAACTCACCTTAAGAAAATATGGCCAAGTAATTTTATGTTTGAATATGTTTGTACCTGGACAACAGTTTAGGAATGAAATTCTGTTTGAGTTTCTGTTGTACATTTTTTCATATAATTCTGTCTGTTCCAGTGTTGCACTAAATTGGGATATGTTTCTTATTCTAGTTTTTCCAAAGCATACTTTTGTGTTAAGTAAATCTCATCAGTATTTAGTTTTATACTCTTAGTCTAGTTGAGCTCTACATACAGTGACACTGGGAACGCTAGGATTGCATCAACATCTCTGAAGGTCGCTTGCCTTTTCCGCTAGCCTAGTATGGTCTGACAGCACAGAACCAATGCTAACACAGGTACGTTGAGGCCATCCTGAATTTTGTCTGAGTTCCCACCAACGATCCCTAATATCTACAGAGCAGTCTTGTGATCTGAAAAGATTGGCATGGATTAGAATGGCCCAAAGTTTCACTTTCTTTTATATTTCATGACAGTAAAATGTGGAAACATTGGGAAAGGAAGCGTGTAAAACTGTTTATGCCAACACTGCTATTCCCTCCTCTGGAATAGCAAATTTTCATGAGGCTATTTTAGCCTCATGAAAACAAAAAATCTCATCTTACCTCCACATTAGTGCTTAGATAAACAAACCGACCAAAACAAATTACAGAGAAAAAACAACCAGAAATGAGTTTACATTTGCACTTCAATTAGTTTTCAAATTTTTCCCTGTGTTTTCAGTGTTTGACCTACACATGCAAATATACTCTATATTTAAAAAAAAAATATTAAAAATCTATTTTTAACCTTCCCTGGGGGTATAATACTTCTCCCTTGTGCCTCTAGCTAAAAAGCATTACTATCCTTTAACTGTTTTTTTTCAGTTTAATTTGACATATACAAAGAAAAAAAAAAAACAAACACAAAAAAACCCACAAAACAAATCATTCTCAGCAATTCAACTTAATAAGAAGAACCTCTACCCCTTCTAATCAGCAACCCAGTATTGCTGGCAAGTACCACTGAAAAATATTCATTTAGGTATTTCTAGCAAGAAAAATAAAAATCTATGCCTAGATGTAAAAAGTCATAACTTTGTAATTTGCCTGCAGTTATTTTATTTGCAAAGTTTTGCACGTATTATATTTTACAGATTATTCAGCAAATGTAATCTACCTACCTATCTTCCAACTCCACCACTCTAAGCCTTTCATTCCTTACCTGTCCATTTTTTCCATATTGTCAAGGAAAAAAAAAAAAAACAAAAACCAACCAAACAACCCCCCAAAAAAACCCCAGCCCACACTTTGAGTAGGGACTAAGTGGAGCTCTGCTTTATGTACCATAAAAGCACTATGTACATCTGTATTTCCATAGAAATGCTTCTCAATAAAAACAGAAGACAGAACATTCTAGACGAAGAGAAGCCTTTGGAATAGATTTTTCAGTCAATAAGAATGGATATATTATTACCTTCTGATGTTGCATCCAGTTCCTTCATTTTCTGCACATCTGATATCCTACTTAAAAAGGCAGTGTTGTCTGGGTATCTACTTGGAGTACCGCACCTAAAAGGCTGTACTTTTTAATGTGGAAGTGATTCAGTTGCATGCTCGTTCCTTACTGCCACACTAAAAGAAAACAGACTTTCTCAAAAAATGAAACAATTTCAATATTTTAGTAGAGAAAGTTTTATGGGGCAGAAACATGTTTCTTGAAAAAGTATGTAACAAAATCTTGAATGCTTTCAGAACAATAGCCTGTGCAGGAATAACTTTAACACTAGAGCTGAGAACATAAGCACAGTGATGTGTATGGAAAATGTTAATTACTGTAAATACAATGGTATTTCATACTGGCAGAGCTGTAAGCCTACCTCTCTCTAACCACTTCCGAAGGCCTGCCCCACCATCAGAGCTGCTGGTGACCAGAGATCCAAGGCCCAGCTCTGAAACCACTTGGCAAATCGCAAGATGAGAAAGAGCAATGAGAGGATCTGTAGCATAAAGCCAGGCAAGATAACAACGGTAAAATTGCAAATAGAGGATTACTGATTTAGGGATCCTTAGCAGTTTAAGGGGAAAAGAAAAACAACATACAAAGATATAAAAACTTCCAGGAAAAAACAGAGAATCAGAGAATGACAACTCAGCACCATCAAGGATCTGTTCCAAGGAAGAAGAGAAATCAACCTTCCCCCATTTGACTGATACCTGTCCGGCCAGCAAACACTCTTCAGGTGTCTTATTGGGGTGGGGAGCATACTTAGCTGAGTAGCTCGTTAATCCTAATGATCTTTGGTGTGTTTTAGCCAATAAGAAACTGACTTCTGCACTTGACTTGGAAGTGTTCTGTATGCAGAGTGCTCTTAGTGCCTGGTAAAAGGTGCCTGAACAAAATGACTCCTCTGCAATCGCAGAGGGAAGGTGCCTTACGCAACAAGGGATCTACAAGTACAGCGTGTAACCCAGTTGCAGTTGAAATAAAGAGGTCTGGCTATACACAGTAGAAATATCTGAATTTAAAATAGTGAGGGGGTGTTCTCTGGAGAAAAAATGGAGTTTTACCTTCAAAGAAAGGCCTCAAAATAGAAATTATTTTTTACGATTACGTTAAAGAAGAGTAAAAAAAACATAAGCCAAAAGGTTACATGACATGGGTACGTGCAATTGCAAGGATCCTGATTCAATGACCCAAGGCATCCCCTTCCAGTCTTTAGTTCATATTTTTATCGTATCTGGTTCTGTTTCATGGTCAAACAAATGAAAAACCCAAGCTTTGCAAAATCAACTCAGCTTGTTCCTCTAAATTTTATACTATCAGGTGTTAAGAATTGCAAGGATCGTGTATCAATTTTTGCCTTTAGCTTGATGTTTATCCACACAAAAAGGATGTAAAAAGGAACAGGCAGCTCAGGAAAGGACTATCAATTGTGGTTGTTTTTTTGCAAGGAATACTTAGACAATTTCTGCATCTTTATTTGTAAGCCGTGCATCCTGAAGCCTAGGCTAGGGGGCATAGCAACTAGCTCTGCTGCCTCAATGGAAGGAAAGGAAATGACTGAATGACTTATTAAAGTCAAAGTTATTAATCAGTGAGGAACATTTCATTATTTTAAGTAATAACAACACTGAAAGAATTAGGAAAAAAGGGTCTGATCAATTCCATATTTATGTTATTTGTACTCAGTATGGTAAAGCTTGAGTGTAGGCATAAACTTAATTCCCAGGCAGCATCCCCTGACTACCAGAAAGTCTCAAAAGCCGAGTCTATATCAGAGAATTAAGCAGGGCCAGGACAGTCTCAAGCACTGTCTTGCAGTTCTTTACACTGTTTAACAGATTTAACTCTTAGCATGCTCCTTACTATGGCTCTGCTGTGTCAGCTACCACTCTCCCAAGTTAGGCCATATTGCTAGGGCAGCATGGGCCGGGCACTTTCTGCCAATAGACATGTGGCCAATATGATGTGGCCACAATGTTTAACTTAGATAAAGAAAGGCTGGTCGTATGAATGTAAGTCATAATGTGATACTTGCTTTAATAGTCAGAGAACAGGTTCAGGTGTATTTTATTTGGTAATACAGACATAGCCCTATGAGCTGGACTAGCAGAGGACAGGAGTTTTGCAGAGACAGCATGCTGTATAAGGAATGTATCACTTTTCCCCAGAGCAGGTTGTAGAGCTTTAGAAATTAATACCTTTCAGTATTCCTAAGTTTCAATGAAGGCAACAGAAAGATAGGTTTTTCACAGGGATAAAAACTTGGAACTCTCCCTGAAGACATAGTATTTGTAGGACAAAATAATTTTATTGCACTATTGACCAGAAGTAATTATGGTCAATGATCTATATTATAAGAAATATTATATAATCTATAATACAAGAAATATAACGTAATCTATGTTATAAGAAATATTACTTATAAAAATATAGTTCCTGTTGAAGGTTGTATCTAAACACCAAAAAAAGTATCATTATAACTAAGTTGTTACATTACTAAATCCCCATTACAGTATAAGCAGAGAAAATTCATATAACATGTTAATGTTGATGCAGACATTTTCCTCCAGAAGAAATGGCAATAAATCATACTGGTAATACACCTTCGTAACATAACTACATTCACACTACAATTTATACCACTGACCAACTACATCAGCTAAAAATAAAGTCACATTCTTAGTGGACATTTTCATGCCAAGCAAGTACCCTATTCAACAAAAGGGTCGTATTTTCTGAAGTAAATGCTTGCAGTAACAAATAAATGTTTCCTTGTGGGGTTGAAGCATCTGCTAAATACCAAGTGAATGATCTATCTGAAGCAGTGTTAAGGCACATGAATTTGGGGTACTTTAACTTAGACCTCTATTCAGATCACCTAAATTCTGACTGAACTGGAATGCAGGTGAACTTTCAGTGACCAAAAAATTTTCACCATTTTCAGGACACCCTTTAGATACTTATTTTGGGAAGGAAGGGAACAAGACAAATGTTTCCACCTTCTTTATTCTTTTTCTTTTTGTCACTATACATTTTATAATGTCAATGGAACATATCATCCAGGATTATCATCTGCTGTAAAAATGGAATGAAACTGCGCTCAATAATTTTGGAGACGAGGAAATTAGTAGACATGAGTTGTCTAAAAATAAAAAAAGTTTCATAGTATTCTAAACAATTCATTGATTCTAGGCAGACAAAGGCAAAATAAGGAAGATGGTGCACTAAAATAAACACTTCAATAATTCTTACAATAGAATAATGACTGTTAAATAAATGACTGTTCAGCCAACAAGCTCTTGGGTGTCCAGCCAAGAAGCTGATTTCCATAATTGTGTGAGGTACACTTAACAACAATAGGTGCCTGAGAAAAAGAAAAGCCATTGAAAACATTTCTTGTTATTAAGAGGATTCAGTTCCTTGCCATTCTTCGGACAAGTTTTCCTAAACAGAATGATTCTTTCTACTACAGCCCAATCCATTCTTTAAGAAGGATTTAGTCTTTCTTTGAAAAAGTGAGGCTGCAAGAAATTGAAAAATAATCTTATTTGGTATTAACAAATATTTTAATTTTACATTCATCCATGGATAATTCTTTGAGAGCATAGAGTTGTTCTCTTTGCATTTCCTTCTTACTTTTAAAAAGGTATTAATAAGTACCAACTGAAAAAAGACACCAGTATTCTTCCTATTTTGCCTTCTTTATTAGGTTGCTACGATAAAACACATGTTTTCTCAGGTGTTCTCTGCCTGATAAGCCATAGATTTATGATATAAGTTTCTAAAATATACTTGCATGTACTGTATATCAGATTAACTTTCCTCTAGGCACTCTTTGAGGTACTGCTGCAAAATACGTCAGTGTCACAATATTTTAGTGACTTTTTTAGAAGCAGTTCTTGCACATCACAGATGTTCACAAGTCTTTTCAAATGAAATAGTATGTGCCTAAAACTTAATTGATAAATTAACTTATTCAATGTAAAACAAGGTCAAGATACAAAATATGGACCTGTAGATGTTTCTGTGTTTCAAGGAGTTCCATCTGTTTGTGCCAAATGTTACAATTCTTTCTCCTGGATGTTCACTTTAATTCATCTCTCTTCTTACAGGATCCCCCAAAAAGGAAATGTTTAGCTATGCCTTTTTATACAAAGGTTAAGTTGAATAAACAGAAGATGTCATTAATAATTCCTAGTGCCTAAATGTAAAACAATATTAACCTATAGCTAGGTTAGCAGACAAATCAGAAGTATAAAGATTACGAAATAGGAATCCGGTGGTTAAGTAAGTGAATAAAGACAAAATCGGGTCATTCAAAATTAAGGTCCCAATTAGACGTCCAACAAGCTGAAAGTATGGACATGCACAAATAGCAATAACCCATACATTTTTACATTGCTTTCTGGCACTTCTTGCCTATCTCCTTTTCTTTTTGTTTCTTTAAAGTAACTGTAAATTTTGGATCAGGAATTGTTTCTTTAAGGGCTCTTTGTTGAAAAGTTACTGCCACAGAAGAGGATATTTTACAAAAGCACAATCTTGCTTAATAATTTTTCATAAAGAAGATAATGACTCTATAAACCTAAACTGGAAGACACCATGCTTTTACAGCCTGCGAGGGCTATTAAAAATGTGTTAGCACTGCTTTTGTAGCCGACTTCATAACATACCTCTCCTATACCAACTCTGAAACTATCACCAAGCCAGGCTTTCATGCAAGTACCATAACTTCCTAATCGGAAATACCAGGTATATAATCTCAATTGCATGAAATCTGTTTGCTGCATAGAGAGGGCCCTATTCCACGGGCATGGAATCTGCCATGGAGTTGACACATGACTGTGTTTTCTTCCTTAGAAATAAAAGAGTATCTGTAGCTTTCATGAGCCATGTATGAACACATTGTGGATCCACACAATATTATCACTGTAAATTTTCAAATGCCTTAAATGACAGCATTATCATCTAGAGATGATAATTTCAACACCAATATTTTTAACTGTTTCACTACTGATAACTTTTAACAACTATGTAATTAGTGCACAATCACAGTTTCTTACTCCCACCTGCTCAGGAGGCAAAAACTCTTCCTAGCCAACTTGCCAAATCTTCAGCTATGGCTGATAACAATGCTACTACAGTCAGTCATTTTCAATATAAAATCTACAGTATGTCAAAAACCTGAAGGTACACAGAACATCATAATCTGATCCAAATTAAGCCTGAAAACAGACGATGAGGCCCCTGTAGATATGTTTCCACACTTAATAACTAAATCATTCTGAATGGACCATTACTGTATATTTCTCCAGCTGCAACTAAAAACGCATCTGAAGTAGCTACAACATAACCACTAAAGTGATACCATGAAGATGACAAAGAGTATGTCTTGTCTGACAACATGCATTGGCCCTGAAGTTGAATGTTAATGAAAATGCCTTTGATGTGCTATTTGCATAATGCGGCGCTGCATATTTTTCCCTGTTGTGTCTATCTTAATCCAGTACTTGTAAAAATCAAGCAGTTGAGGCCAATGAGTAAATTGATTTTTGTTATAGCTGAAAAAGAAGCGAGAATCCCAGGGCTGGGTCCTTGATTCCCATGGCTATTAAATGGAAAAGTGCATGAGCATCCTCTTCAGAAAACACAGGGAAAACACTTTAGAGATACTCCCTTTCAGTATGAGTAACCTTACTACAAGGCCACAGAATTAAGTTTCCTTTTGAAAGCCATGGGGACCGATGAGGTTTGCACTGATGTCAACGCACGCCAAGCAAGAAGTGGTCTGAGCTGACTAATGCATTTAGATTAAATTAGCCATTTAGGTGGAATTCAGTTGCTTTGCTGCCCATTATTAAATCATAAGAGATCTTACACAGGACCTACGTAACTGCTTCCTAGGTCAGAACGCCTCTAGGCTTACTCTAGCAAAGATCCTGAGGCACTGAAACGTTGTAAACCAAGGCAGAGAAATGAAAATACTTGATTTCATTTGCCTGCACTGCTGGGCAATGCCAGAGAACAGTCAATCAATCCATCTGAGACTTGACCTTCTAACAGCAAGATACAAGTAAGATACAAAAAGTATTTGGGCAATCTGAATCTGCCCCCAAGCCTTCAATCAAAGGGACTAGGAGATTCTTCTGTAGGTGTGTAAAGACCCATCATTCACTGGAGACATCACCAAGTAAAGATGTGTTATCTGTGAGTTCAAATTCAAGAATGAGGACAGCACTGTCTGAGGTAATATGCCAAGCAATAATGACCACACCTTCCAAGAATAATGAGCTGTAGTCTAGACCTTCTATTTGCTAGTTGCAGAATACATTTTATTAATGGAACAAAACATATTTGTGCCATAACTATTGAAATAATCCAATGGTAAACCATGAGATCAATACCTAATAATTGAGATGATTCACATATTGGTACAGCTAAATTGTAAAAGAGGAGTATTTCAGGTTTTGATATTTACCGTAAGATGTTTTGCAAAATACTATGTGAACTGTATTTAATGATGGTTTTTATTTACTCCAAAAGTGACACTTGTGTTGCTGTTTTTTCAGAAGAGCATTATTTATAAGCTCTTCTCAAATATATAGAGAGAAACAAGTGTACTCATTTGGATCAACATTAAAACCACAGAATACTCATTCCTAATTTAGCTTTATTTTAATTGTTCACAATCTTGCCATAGTTTCTAGATAAAATAGTAGCCATAGCAACTACATATCATGTATCAGATAGAAACCAGTATCAAATCCATCCACAATACACAAAAATTTTAGGATAGAGCTAAGAGAAAACAGCTGAGGAATATTCATGCATCAAATCTGTCATATTGAGAATCTAAATTCATATCCATTCACTCAGCAGATTATAGAATCGTAGAATCACAGAATCATTTAGGTTGGAAAGGACCTTTAAGTTCATCGAGTCCAACTGTTACCCTAACACGGCCAAGCCCACCACTAAACCCTGTCCCTAAGCACCACACCTACACGTCTTTTAAATACCTCCAGGGATGGGGACTCCACCACTTCCCTGGGCAGCCTGTGCCAGTGCCTGACAACCCTTTTGGTGAAGGAAATCTTCCTAATATTCAATATAAACCTCCCCTGGTGCAACTTTCCTCTTGTCCTATCGCTCATTACTTGGGAGAAGAGACCAACCTCCACCTCCCTACAACCTCCTTTCAGGTTTTATCTATAAGGAACTGTTGCAACATGTTACCCCGATGACCAAAATTGAGACCTGAGAAAAACTCTGAATGTTAACAGCTGAGGTAGAGATCATCCCTTCAGGACAAAACACCATCTGTCTCCACCAAGCAACCATTTTACTAGGAAGTAATTTTACTTATGTAAAAGCACTGTCAAATATACATAAAATAAGACGTACTAATTCAACCTCAGTGTGGCTATATATTTTTTTAAAAAAACACATAAACCAAAAATGGGTTTACCTAATCCTGTTCTCAATAAACAAGTGCTACAATTTCAATTTCAGTGAGATATGACTACATTTAAGGCCAGCATAGTGGTAGGTGCAGTTTTATTGTAAACATTCAGTTTTCTGAACAGAAATTCTCCGTTGTGGGAAACATGAAAAGAACAGTCAGCTTAAACAGAACAGTTTCCAAGACTTTTTCTCAAGTCACAAAAGGACAGTATTTTTACCTAGCTTTATAAAATGACTTTTTATCACTCTCTGGCATAAGTAAAAGACTAACTGATTCTTAAACCGTTGCTAGTGTAACAGCCTGGACTGGCTTTTTTTCATAACACTATTCCTATGGGAGATCAGAACTATTCATTGTTCCATTTTGCAGCCTTGTTTATGGCCTTCTAACACAACAGAGAAGTTACAGGCGTATTAACAATCATTCCCTCACTGAACTTTCATTTAAAGGTACTGATTAAGCAGCTTCTAGTCGAAGAGTGTGCTTGTTCTCAAAGAAATAATGCATTTTACCAGCTAGCCAGCTATATAAAAACCCATCTCTGAATCACGACTCAGCATCTCAAAAACTGAAAGACCAGTTCTGACCTGTTAGAAGAACTGAAGATGCTCACAGCCTTATTTCACCACTCACTACCTTTGCTTATCTAATGGTCTAACTGGAATTACTGAAATGCAGAGCGCAGCCGCATTGAAAAAGCAGCAGGCGTTTAGCAGACTAGCAACTTAGTTTTTCTCATCCTTCTTTTTTGTGTTCATTTCTAATCACAATGCACGTACGTGATGGGTCAAATTCCTTAAGAAGCAAACTAAAAGATCAAGCCCATGCACATCTCAATCTAACGACATTAATATTCGAAAAGTTCATCACATCAGCTCATAGGTGGGAAGTTCAAATGAAAGCTTTTATAATTAAAACCAATACTTTTTATCATGACATCAAAGACAGGCTTTTTAAATTTAGCTCTTGATTATAGCATGTATTTTCACATCTTTGAACTCAAATCAGATTGGGACTGGTACTTTTCAAAAAGCTTTGGAAAAATATACTGGCATAAAGCTAAAGTTAGTTAAGGATACTCCTGATTTCAGAGGTGACATTAATCATCCTGAGGGAGAGAAGGAATTTTGAGAAGTTACCACATGTCAGCTCAGCAGCAATGAATAGAATGTCCATTTCCACTTGAGTTTATAACAGTCATACAAAGCTAGGTTTCTACCCCTTGGATTCATTGCTTCATCATTAATATCTACCTGCTCTCAGAAGAAATTTTAGACAACCAGTTTCACCAAAATTTCAATAGGTTAGACTTCCTCTGTGACAACTTGCCCAATACGATTGCTGTATCAGTGCAATTTTATTGGTTTTCTCATCTTATCTAATTCAAAAGAGACTATCACGAGGGGACTGGCATGGAGATAATTCTTTTTTGAGAGGTAATGTTTACCCCAAAAAAAGCAATATGACACATGAGTCTGCATATTCTTTGGGTTTTGTTAGAGGTCTCCTGACTTAGCATAATCCCTTCTCCTGCATCCAGTAAAACACCACCATTTTTCCCCATTCTGCCTCTTAGCACTTTTTATAGGGGAAATTCCTATCATAAAGGAACACCTGTATAAGCAAAGGGTGAATTATCTTCTTCAAAAACATTTCAAAACAGTGTGTAGCACCTAAGTCACATCTCTTTGTCTCCTCACAGGTATATGCTTAGCCCTTGAGTATCCACTGCAGGATCTGCATTGGTGAAAAGTGATGCTAGAAAGTTCTGCATGTGAAAGAATTATCTACGTACAGACCCTGGGGGGAAAAAATCCTATAGATGATTCTACTATGACAATCCCATGGCCACCGGGAAAAAAAATGGAATAACCAGGGGCTCTTATTACCAAAAAAGCAAAACCATAATAGACCAAAGCTTGTTCTGACTTGTCATTTTAGATAAGCTCTTTACTTCTCTATACAATCAAATGACTTCTCACTCATCACAGAAATATGCCATTTTTAGACTAGAGAAGTCCTCCACATCAAACTTTTCCACATCAGACTTTTCTTGGACAAGTGAAAGGCCTGTTAATGGGAAAAGAATTGAAATTTTAACTAGACTATCAGCAGTATGGAATTAAAGGAGTAATAACATAGCAATGATTCCTCGAGTTAGCTTGAGCATGTGGAGAACGTACAGATACCAGATTCCAAAAACCATCACTCCTGATTCCTTGAGGGATTAATAACAAGAAATAGGTGTCCACCTGGTCAATTTTAATACACATGATGTCAGCGGTGACCAAGAATCACTTAACCTGTGAAAATTAACTAGCTGCCTGAGCAAATCTGACAGCCTTAATCAAGAGGTCCTCATACCGCACTGGCATTTGGAGTCTCAGCAGTCCCACTAAATAACTATCTACGGGTGCTAACAGGACCTTACATTTCCACATCTTCTGCCTCCAGACCAAGGACAAAGTGTATTGGAAAGGCATTTTGGGGAAGGCAGAATACATGCTCACTACACTGCATCTGTTCATTGAAATAACGGAGGATTCTCCGCAAATTTTCTGTGCTTTCATAGAGCATTAGAAGTAAAGTGTCTGTTTACTAATTGCACATTAATTACCAAAGTACTTGCAACACAATCCTATACTGTAATCAGCAGCATATGAAAATTGCAAGCAATCGAGCAAATAAACTTGAAAAGCTCCAGATGTATGTGTTGAAGTCCAATTGCAAAAGATTAGAGTTAAAACATTGGTTCCAGGGAACATATAATTAATTTTAAATCACACTGAATTCTATAAAATCAATTTTGTGTTTAAAATTAAACATATTCTTCAGTGTTGCTCCTTCACAGCTTTAAGTCTAATCATCCAGTTTGCTTGGCAAGACCCTCTGAAGTCGTGTCTTCAATTCCCAGCCAGCAAGGTGACTTCGTTCCTTTAGCTTTAAAGAGTGACCAATTACATTTCAGATACTTCGTCATCATTGGCCATGTTGGTAATATAGAAACTGATGTTTTATCTGCCTAGTGTAGATATTAACAATCTCATAAACATAAATTCAGATGGAAAAGGTTTATCTTGCTGTTGGAAGGCCATGATCTGTCTTCTAAGAGCTGCTTCTAAGAACTATTCCAAAAATCAATTATTCATGTAGTAAAAGAAGTTTAATCTTCAGTAAACTAGCTTGAAGTTTTCCTGAGGGACTTTCCAAATTTTCATTTAGTGTGTTTCATATAGATGCAGCTTGAATTTCTCACCTGCAAAAACCTCTATGATATTATAATATTGTCCCATGCCGAGTAATTTGCATCCAGTACAAACCAAGTTGAAAAGGCCTATGAGTCCTTCTTAAAACACAAAAGAAGGGGGAAAATGCAATAAAGATTGATCTTCATTTATTTCAAAATAGACTTTCTTTACTGAGCCTCAGATGTGTCAGGAGGTGATGAGACTAACCCAGGTTTGCTACTTTACTGATCAAGCATTTTACTCTGTGAACTGAAACATTATCTAGCACTGTTCCACTGATGCATTATTATTATTATGTGTGCACACACACTGTTCAGTAACCATAAATCTTCATTAAGATTGTTAATTTGAACCTTGATGATAATGTTCCATCTACCCATAATTCCTTTTTCTCCTTAAAACCAAAATACCGTATTTAGTCGTGCTGCCAGAAACAAAAGACACTTCCAATTCTGTGGCAGTTTCAATTTCTTCCCATCCTACTTTTGCAAGTGTTCTTTCAGTCAACTCTAAAACAATTTCAACTTTACAAAATATTGTGTGCCACAGTGGAGGGTAGTATCAGACTGACAGTTTTTTGGGGGCTGGCTTTCTTTCACCATTGATATTATCTCAACTTTTCAGAGGCTAGTCAGCTCAAATCTCAATGCCTTGTCACATCAGTACATCCTGGGAAATCACTGTAAGCTTCCCATTGATTTCAAACTGTAATAATCATTCCCTTGGTCCCTCTAAAGGGCTACATTCACTGTAAAATCTCCACTGGTATCCCTCCTCTGAAGGACAACTGTTTTCAGAAAATGCTTGTGGTAATGGGAAAACATTTATTAAACAGGCAGATTACAGCGAATAAAGTGGAGTTCAGAAAGCAGATAGTGACGGTCAACAGTCAGCTGATTCAGTAGAGCCCTTCATCAGTTGCTATATTCTGCCTTTTTATTGTCGTTCTATTCTATATGTGTTTTCATACCACATTTATCAGGGTAGTATGTGAATGCCTTCCAGCAGTACACGTCGCAAGGTGACTAGCATCGGTCACACGTTGTTTGTTCCCTTACCTTCTGCTTAGGGAGAACTGGATGTGCTGAGGAGCACTCTGCTTTGGGGAGGCTTGACCTTTTTAATCAAGCATCACGAGTTACTGCAGGAGAGGTCTGGAACCGTCACTGAAAGGTGATCCAGAAACAAAGCTTTTACTTAAAACACTCCACAATATGAGAAGATGAGATGGAATCAAAACTGAAGAACCAAAAGCATTTGAGGTCCATTTCAGTTTCAGCATAAATAGGGGCTTAGAAAAGATATGCAAGTTCTTAAACTAAAGCCTCATTTGACCTCACGTTTTCTTTTTTTAAACACAAGAAGCAAAACAACCCCAAATTTCTATACTTTTTCATGGTCTTCATTTTTTTCTAAAGGCTGCAGGCTCCCTTTTGCTGTAAGAATATTTATGATAGCCCCCCCTTATGATTAAAGCACAGACATGAGAAGGACTGAGCCTGAGGCTATAGCCTAAATCAACATCTCTCTCTCTGTGCTTTACAGTACTCCACACAAGAGCTCTGACGCAGTGTGTATCCTGTAAAACAAAGCATAACAGCAGGCTCGGTTTGCTCCATCCTGAAGGTATGGATTATTTTGCAGCTCCTTTCTCCTGTGCAGACTGAAGACGTTAAGATGCCTCTGAAATAGAGGGAAGCCTCAAAGAGCACCAGCCAGCAGGTTTTTTCGTGCATGAGTAGGAGTTAACAGAGCCAGCTCTCGTTAAAAACACTATACATCTGGCCAGTATGTACCGAGAAGTATAGTGTCACATTTCTGACACCAAGAGGAGTATCTGTTACATCTTTTTTACTTCAATAGCAATATCCCAGACCAATTCTGGATACTTTGCGTTTTATGCAATCCTAGCTTTTCTTGCCGTAACTGTTCGAGCAGTTATTGTGCTTGCTGTGTGACTGAGCCGCTATAAACCTGCATCAGTAAGCCCATTTCTTACGTGGCGGTGTCACTCAAAGCACGTCTGCATGCACCACAAACTCTTTTATGACTTTGTACACGTATCCTTCCAGGTACCTCCGGTGCCAGAAGAAGTTAAGCTGTGCAACTCAGAGCTCTGTATAGGCTGGTGATGCAAAAATATACTAATCTTCTGAGCTTCTGTTAAACCCTGGATTTTCATGGTTTTTCCCAGGACCCGGCCTCCGCAGTTTGAAGGTGGCTTTGACAGATCTACACTACATAACCATGCTGATATACATAAGAGGAAAAGTCTTCCATTTACATGGAAAATTTGAGATACAACAGTTTAAATATGCAAATATTTCTCTGTCAAAATATCATTTTCCCTACTTCAAAATACCTTACATAAAATATTTTACATGACTATAATTGGGCTTATTTTGATTATAGTCCCACTATTTAAAAGGTAGTCAAAGTAGTGCTCTCTTACAAAAAATACAGCAGACTAATAATTTCTAAGAAATCAGTAGTGGCTAAATGAATAAACTCAAGCACTAATAAAAATTAAATGTTAGAGCATGCAGTTCGTATCAGGGTTTGCAGGGTCCAACTGGACAGCCTTATTAGCATTACTTATTGCTTCTTTCCAATTATCTATTACCAATGCAGAGTGAGTGAGAGACAGCAACAAACAAAACTGTGGATATTTTTCTTACAATTAGATGGTTTCCACAATGAAATCAGAGCATTTAATACATATACTATGAGCATGCAATATTGGCATTTTTTACAACAAGATTTCCTTCATAGTATCTGAAAGTCCTCTTCTAAAAATCTTAGGTTTGCTTTACCCTAATGAAAACTACTTCTACTCTTTTTCCCCGCACAGCTATCATATCTAAGCACCTCTCTACTCCAAGTGCCTCCTCTAAGACGCTCCCAGCTAGTGTCTAACACAATCCTTTCAGATGGCATTTCCTCACTCAAACATGAAGTTGTACAACAGATTCCAAATAACAACTTGCTGCCGCCAAGATGCAAGGTCCCATTCCTGTCCCGTTCTCCCACTACCACGCCTGGTTTCCAGTTAACTCATCTCTTGTAACTGGCTGACTTTTTAACTGAAGCATACGAAGTCTACTAAGTGAGCTTGACCCTTACAAGATCATACAAAGTTCCAGACTAAGAAGTGACATTATAAACGCAGGAAATGCTGCAACCACAGCTTGTGCCACGTCAGACAGCAGGAAATCCACACAGTTTTGGCTGAAAGACAGATTTTATGGTGTCCAAGACCCAAACTCTGGGTGCAACTTCTGTTGAAGCTGGGTACTCAGGTCTTTCTCTCATGCCAAGTCTTCCATGCCTAATAAAGGTTACACTTACATTGCCACCTTAGGGTCCTTTTAATTCCACCAGCCTAGTTTCATCAAACTTGTAGGAACCGAGTACCTCTGAGTTTCTGACACTTTGACACTTGGCTGAAACAGGCCAACAGGATCAAATTCCTAGATTAGGGATCTGGAGTGTAATTGCATGAGCCACTTTTACTTTTGGAAACAAGCTACAGGTACTCTTGGAAGAAGATAGAAAATCAATGAAACACAAGTGACAGACACCAGTCATGTTGCCTTCTGCAATACTGGTACCAG
This sequence comes from Cariama cristata, assembly GCF_000690535.1. Lineage (NCBI taxonomy): Eukaryota > Metazoa > Chordata > Aves > Cariamiformes > Cariamidae > Cariama > Cariama cristata. The sequence goes on along the minus strand of NW_009606299.1, from coordinate 6,009 downwards.
TCTACGGACCACACTGATAGGACAGCCCACAGCAGAACTTGTACATACTGGAACAGAAGATGCCCGGTTTTCACTGGCACCCATGCCAGGCATACTGTGGCTCCAACAACATGACATTATACACGCTTGCAGCAATTTTTTACTGAATTCAAATTTCAAAAAATAATTCCTAGACAATACTCATGGTGGTTTTTCTCATAAAATTCAGAAGCAAAAAATCAGGCATGTTTGAGGCCAAATTTATAACCTGCATTTTTTTAATGAGTTGTGACCTTTAGCCACCAATGTGACTAAATAAATACTTGGTCTACTGCATCAGAGATATGGGAAAACACACAGTGAAAATGTGCATCGTTCTTACCACTAAAGCTTACACTGCAAACAGGAAAAGCAGACAGCTGGAAATAAAACAAGAGACCCAGAAAAATGCAGCTATACATTCCTGGTCACAAAATAAATTGAAAAAGCGTGGAGTGCAGAACTTACAAGCCCTGAGTTCCAAGCCTTTGGAAAGGAGAACAGCTGGGGAAGCAATGGAGCTTTTTAACTGATGTGTGGTTGTCCCTGACCACCTATGTAGCTACCGATACCTTTCTGAAAAGGTGAGTACTCCCTTCTCTCTCCCCATTGCCCCCTCTGCACATCTGCAATGACTTATAAAGCCAAAATATACAACATACCTCATCTTTCATCTTCTCCTTTACCTGGCTTTACCGGGCAGTATTGTCATTATTATTGTTTTTCAATTTTAAATATACATGTCATAAAAAGACAAGTAGATTTATACAGTATTTTAATTTAATTAAAAGTATCCGAAAGGTATGCTGAATAAGGTCAGCAAACACAAAATCAAGAAAAAATGAAGAGAATAAAATCTAAAATACGGTATATGAATACATGTTATCATACATAGCAAACACACCCATAACACATATATTTGCTCATGAAACAATATGGAAGAAATACATAAAATGGAGACATTTTTAAGAAATTATTTGTACAATTTAGTCAAAAAGTAACATAATGCCTTTCTGAAATAGACTACTATCACAGGAAATAGAGACGCCTGAATACTGATAGACTCCTCGCCACTGTAACACCAAAGGCTTGGTGAATGGTGCAAAATACTTCACTTGCATCAACACTGTGACCAAAACAATCCTGCAAATTCATAGCTGGAGCTGGCCAAATAAATGTACTTAACAAGATTAGCCATGACTGCAAATGTTAGGTTTGTTTTGATACCGGTAGGTTTGAGTCCTGAGAGCACAAGTAGAAATGACAATCACAAGCATGCACGACTGTATTGCCTGAGTATATGAATATTTAAAGCTGAGACTTTTCAAATCCATTCCAACCTGGTCCAGGAATATTTTTTGGAAAAAACTGAAAACTATCCATCAAAATCAAATCTATAGCACTGTCCAATCTGTACTTCAACATTTGAAAATCAAACTGCATTGCTGTACACATGGATTCAATGAGAACAACAGAAATCACTCAAAATCCAAAGTAGAGTCTAAGGAAAACGTTTTGCCACTCGTAACAACGGCTGATAATGCGATGATTGTGTTTAGGAATGAGAAAAAGCTGCACACAATCAGTCAGTCAAGATTTCCACAAGATATTCCACAAAAGAGCCGCTGTGCTTATATGCAGTAACAAAAGCAGATACCTGTAGGGGAGGATGATGACAGAGACAGACTGAGAGCTTGTGTGCCTCTTCTGGAGATGGCCTTTATTTCTTTAATTCCCCTATATAATCTACTATTAACATTGTAAAACATAATGTATAAAAGGTCTGTTCAACAAGCTTCTCATATAAACTATCTGAAAGTTTTATTGCAGTTTAAAAACAAAAAGCAAAATTAAGCAGAAGTGACTTTTCCTTTCAAAAGGAACCCGTGCCAATTTGACTTCTCCAAGCTGCACTGAAGTCCCTGATGTCAGAAGCATTTCTTCCAGAAACTTTTACACCTCGTACTGATAGCCCTGGTATCACTGCAAAATAGTGTTGTATCTACACTTGCAGCACATAAATCCGTGTTATTGACTGCACAAAATTTAATCTTGCTCCAAGATTGGTTCAGAAATTATTATTACCAAATTTTAAAAAGCATATTCTAACGGTTTGGCTGCATTTATGCAATGAACATTTTGCATTCATTTTTGCATAAACACAGCATGCTTTCGATTACACAAGTTGCTTTACACGAATGTTTCCCCAGCATCTGCAAAAAAAATTCTCATGGAAGATCAATTTTTACTTTAAATATTCTGTTCTTAAAAAATAAATTTTATTATACATTTATTCATATGATGTTGCTGAATTTATTCTGAAGGAATACATTTTCTAGGGGAAGATCATATTTTTTAAGTATTTGTACACATTAAAAACATAAAGATAGACAAAAATCCCTAGAGTAGTTCCTTTCCAGAATAACTGTTTTCATTTTTGTATCTTAAACTCATACTTTAATGCCCCTGCAGGTCAAGGAAGGAACGATAGCTTGGAGTCTCAATGAGAATTAGGTACAGGCGAAGGAGCTACAGCAAGGGAGGAAGCCCACTAAGTTGCCCAGCTGCCACATTCACACTGTGCTCAAGTGCAAAGTGCTCTAAAACCCCTTTTGGCCCCAAACACCACCACTGCTGGACGGGGATGACTGTCAAATGAAAGCATTTTTATTACCCTGTTTCCCTACTTTTTTTTTACTCTGACTACGATAAGAAACAGGAAACAAAGAACAAAATTACCCCCATAGGCATATTTTTTGTACCTGGACTGTCAATATTTGTTGACTAAATTTCACTAAAGTTCTAGAGAATCTTACCACACTTCACAAGCGCATGTGCTCTTCGACAAAGTGCTGGTTTTCGGAGGACAGATGTGGAAACACTGCCAACCTGACATACTCTCTGAAGAAAAAGAGATGGAATCATGAACTATAAAGTAATGATTTAAGCAGCAGCATTACACTACATCCAATATCATTACACCAAGTAAACACTGTCATTACAAACTTAATGATATTCTTGAGACATCCACATTAGCACCATTGGTCTTTTATTTATTTCGAATTACTCTTCTTATTTACCTCAGCAGGGCTCTATACGATTACTCCCCAGACTGCTCAGACTCCTATGGGGATGATATATGTTGTCATTCCAATATAATGTTTCCCATAATTGTACTGTGTTTAAAAAACATTAGAACCCAAGGGGCTAGACAAGGAGTTATAATATTAACAGTATGTTCATATAAATCAATTTACTCTCTTGGAGGGAAAAAAAAAAATGAAAAAAGAATTTAATAAGATTACAGAGGAACTGCAAAGCCAATGCAAACCTACCACGTTAAGCGTATTTAATCAACAACTGTAAATGCATCGCAGATAAATTCTGGAAATGAAAACATAAGCAGGAATCCATTTCCACATGTGTAGTATTATGTTAATGATGTTAGTAGTCTGATCACAAAAAGTAGGAAAAACATCATTTCACTGAAAAGGTTCAATCCCAGAAAGCGGTGAGTACCCCAAATGCTGTAGATGCATGATATTTTTAAGAGCCTTCAGACTCTTATAAGATCGACCTAACATTAGTGGCAGACATAATTTCATAATTGCATAATTTTAAAGATTCCAAGTATATGGCAGGGATCAAGAAGTAACCCATGACTTCAGAAACACTGACCATTAAGGAGAAAATCTAATGAAAAGGGTCCTGTGGGTTGAAAAGCAGGGAACTTCAACCCCTCTTTTCCATTACCTACTAAAATATCTCATTTAATTTTAAAAAATCTCACAAGCCAATGTTTAATATGTTTAACGCAATATGCGAGCACAAGATAACCTAATATGTTCAGAAGATGGATTACTTGTAGCTCAGTCTGATCTGAGCCCCTAAATGCAGTATTGTTTATTATATTCACTGATCTAATTTTGCTGTACTGTAGCTATATTCTAAGATCCAGCTGCCAATCACTTTAGGATAAATTTACTGTAATAAAAAGCTACAAGACTGAAAGAGGACCACAAATATTAAAAAATACTGTTCTGATATACTCCCTGATCGAAAATGTAGCAGCTCACTAAACCTAGGGTATTCTTCTCCCCACAAAAGAGCAACATAGGTACCATCAATCCCACTGCAGGTGTACCTGAGGAGTAGATGAATCTTCTGTTGCTTTAATGAGTTCATCCAAAGCCTCTTTACAGTGATTTCATTTTTGTGAGGCTACAGCTGAATGATCAGAATCACAAACTAGTTTCTGCAGTTTCAATCTTGCTTAAGTTCGCTTTACCCTAATGAAAACTACTTTTACTCTTTTTCCTGTGCAGCCATTATATCCAAGCATCTGTCTACTTCAAACTTCTATTTCTAAGATACTCCCGGGTAGTATCTATCTCAGGACAGACTCGTAGCTTCTGTAAAGCACTCTGCTCCACAGGATTAAATGGAAATATGCCACTTCACAGCAGCTGAAGATCTAACCCTTCAGTCATCAACCAGAACAATGAAATTATATGATTATTTCACATTACAAAATCTTCAGTCCTTCTCATAAGACAGGAGACGTCCCATAAATCTGACAAATTAATCTTAAATGCTGCAAACTTATCACAGTACTAAGCCACAAAAAAATATTTATTTCAGGCTTGTAAAAAAAACCCAAAAAACAGTATTTTGAATTCCTACATCAAATCACACATAAGCTGCAAATTGAGCTGCTTAGGTAAAGAGGGGGATTGTCGTGGTTAAATTTTGGCATCTGGAAAATAAGTAGGAGCGCAGCTGATCAGAAACTGTATTACCAAAAAAAGTATAATCAGAAAACATCAGGTTGTTCAGCACAAGGTATTTCATTTAAGCAGCTACTCTGGAAGTAGGAAATCTGGAAAATCCAGATAACATACGGCAGGACAGGTTACCCAAAGATTTTGTCCTGGAGCCAAAAAAATCCCTGCAAGCACAGACACTGTAGCAACTGCAAAATGTGCTGGTGAGAACAGCAGAGGCAGGAGCTCTGGGTGTTCCACGCTTTAAACTTAAGGCAAAATAAAAAATAATAAATACAGACAATTGCCTCATGAACAGGGAGACCAGTAGCTGGAGCTTGGCTATTGACTGCAATGCAATCAGACATTAACACCTTTTGAAAGACGTGGGAAGAAGAAAGATGAAGACTTGGAGGGAAATCTGAGAAGTAACATGAAAATTAGTCTTCAGGCTTTTTAAATTCATAGCCAGGACATTCGTAAGTATTTTCTCTTGCACACAGGAGGGGTGTCCTGCCCATTTATACCAACTTTGGGGACAATAACATTGCCAGCGGTGCTGGCTGTGTCACCCTGAATTGACATTCAGCAGTCAGACTGAAGTTCTCCTCCTTTCCTCCTGCTGGCCCTGCCAACACGTCCTCCCAAATTTCCCAGCAGCTCTCCAAGACAGTGTATTTACAAAATAACTCTTGCTCAGCATTTTCCATTCAGGCTCCAGAATCACAAGCCAGCTTCCCTCCTCTGACTACATGTAATTTAAGACTAGCAGACATCACAAAGCAGTCAAGATTTTTTTCCACCTCGTGGGTTTTGAAGTCCTCGGAGATCACTTTAAAGTTACTGTATTTTTTTTTTTTTTTCCATTTGTTTCTGAGGAAGGGAGCATTTGGGGAACATCACACAGAAGAGCTTCCAGATTTTAATGGCAAAACCCACTGTTTTCATGTAAGCACATGGTAGCAGGGGCTGAAGGAAGGAGCTCTGGTCTCTCGCTTGTCCTATTAAACCACTTGCGGGTTACAACTGCGAGTAGCCAGCATCCCACTCACAGCTGTGGAGAAATGCCTCCCACAGCCTCCACAGGAGCCAGCAACCTCCAGCAGCCTGAAAGTCACAAATATGAATGGACAACAAAGGGGAAGGGGCGGAGGGAGGATTAATTATGCACTCTGAATCTCCGCTGGCATGCAGACGTCCCTCTCCGGAGCCAGAGGCAGCAACACGC
>NW_009606298.1:0-2909 GCF_000690535.1 Cariama cristata | reverse complement strand
GGGAAGAGTCAAAACCGGGATTTGAAAAAAAATTTCCACTGGCTTCAACAGTACTGCTCATCTTTGGACAAGTTTTAAGATACTGAGATTGATTCTAGTTGTCTGTCTTCCCTTTAGGAGCATAGTGATACTGGAAAGCACTGACTGATAGTTCAGAACACTGAAATGTTAGTTCTGCAGCAGCACAAAGCTGCTACTGCATCAGTGCCAAAAGCAGTCTCAGATCAGATAGTTTGTCACTTGAGACAGCTGACAAAACAGTGCAGAATTTACACTTACAAATTAGTGGGAAGCTCTTCCATCATTATCCTAAGAAAGGCAGTTATTTTAAACATCTCAAACTTAGATTCAAGCTTAGGAGGCATTTTCCTCAAATATTTGGATCTACTAGAAGTTCTTAGAATAAGGGTCCGTCTCCAGACTGTCAGCCTACACCATGATGATCGATATCAGGCTCTTTATTTATCAAGCACAGTTTCGAGAATTATCTATTGTTTTCTCCCACAAATTCTTTTAGAAATGAGTCTGTGGACTGCTTGTCCCTTCTTTAATGCATAATAAATAACAGAGATGCATAAGGAAATACAGAGTTACTGGCAAAGCAGCTGTGAGTCAAAATTAAGGTTTAGCTGTGCCTAATACATAGAGATGACATCTAGGCAGATAAAATGTAAAGAGCTTCATTGTTAGCATCTAAAGTGAGTGATGTTACCCAAGCGTCCAAGCTACCCAACAGGAACTAGACTAAGCACCTTCAAAATAAGTCTCTCAGTCTTCCTCAGATCTTTTCAAGATTACAGCTGTATGCACTTATTTAAGCCTTGCTTGTGCCAAGTGTTTTTAATAAAAGTTATAATTTCTTTTTATAGATACTTGATCCGACCTGATCCATTGGCTTATGTTCCAAATACTGCACCCAGCCGAAAAGACAGCTTCTGCAATACGGTGGGACAAGACACCAGGGAGGAAACACAACTTTGATATGTAACTCATCACAAAATTAAGAGACAATTTTATACACATGTTGTTTCCACTAACCATTTTGAAAACCGAGTGGTACATTTTATTCAGATTTTGGAAACAAAATAACAGTGCGTAAGTGACCAAATTTAGAAATGTGGTGTGTAGAAACTCTGATTTAAGGGATTGTCAGGCTTATGGCCTGTTCAATATGGTAGTTGAAATTTGTCAACTCAACAGAATTATGACACCTATTACTATTTAACCAATATGAACAAATTATTTTAAAAGTGACAGATTCCATCATGTGTTTTGCTGAGATGCTTCTAAGCATATTTATCAAGGTGACAGCATATCAGCGACTAAGCTTCTTACCTACATCAGTAAAGACTATCTGATGCCTGTAGAGAGACCATGCATAATTTGTAGTAGAAAATATGTTGAAACCTAAAGCTGCCAACGAGGCTTTGCGTGTCAAGAATCCAGCCTCTGAAATAATTTTCAATCTCAGCCTTTCACCTATTTATATTAGAACAGGCTAGTTTCAGTCCCATTTTAGCCTCCAGGACTTGAATGATAGTTCTCTGGGTTTACTCAGATCAGGTTGACTGACACAGCCTACTCACACCGTAGAGGTTGAGACCTGAGGCATAACCACTGAAAGATTAGCTCAGAGGAGCCCACGTGGAGGAAAGTCCCTGCCACCTCACACAGGCAGCCCCCCACATTTGGAAAAACTGGGAAGGTACTCTCTATGTGAAGCTGCAAACAATGGTAGCTCAGGTGAAATATAACCCTTTTAACCTTAGGAGTTTGTCAATAGAAGCCTGAATAGATTATGATACAAAAGGGAGAGCACCCCTCTAGGGAACAATTCATACCACAAGTCCTTCCCATTTCCATGAATATGCCAGAGCCACAACTGTCCAAAGTATGTACATGCCCAGTCATTCAGATTACCCAAATGTGAGACATTTTCATATGAAATTATGTATCACATTGAAAATTAAAGAAATTTATAACCCGTTCCATAAAATGAATGTAATACCACATTACGTGAAAAGGTACCATGGATTTGGAGACTCCGTTGTGGCATTAAGTACACAAGAAAGCATCTGCTAGTGTATGAAACATCTGGAGCTGTTACAGAATCTCCAGTCTACACATACAAGAATGCCACAATTGGTCAAGCTTTCTACGGAATTAAGCATGCCTGCACATGATCGTCCAAAATCACATTCATTGTTTGCCATCTGTCACAAAGGGGGAAGAGCATGCTTAGGGTAAAATCGCTACTGTTACAATTATTCATATAGAACTGGTGCAAGAAATTTGGCAGGTAGTCTACAACAGAAAAACTGATTATTCTTTGAATTCCCTTGACATCCTACATGTACAAAAATTCACTCAAAGTTGTTTATATTCTCTTCTATATTATTTGGTAGAACAATTAAAATTTTTTTCTGAAAAATAAAATACCCATTTGCCTAGTGAACAACTAATGGATGGGAGTACGCTTATCAGCATTGTAAGAATGTTTAAATCCTGTCATATTCATATTAGGAATGACAGCAAATCTGCTATTATTCCCGCCCTTCCTCTTAATTCTTCCAAAACTTAACTAAACTGTTCCATATTAAGTTAGAAATCCTAAAGCCACAATTATAAAACAAAACAAAACACCACAAAGCTCTGTCTCAGAGTGGACTGAAGCCATCAGAAGACCAAGAGTACCAGTTTTAAAAGGAAAAAGGATAACTGGAAAATAGGGTTTCTCAGCAATTTTCTTATATTGCAATATTAAAGTATCATCATAGCTCAGAAGGGTTTCAGTGGTTCTGCATAGACTCCATTATTCAGTGTTTTTCCACATATGCTAGTCATTTATCAAATTATTCACAGGTAAAGGTGAAGTATTTCAAATGTTCCCTCTGGGCACTGTGGAAAAA
>NW_009606297.1:0-786 GCF_000690535.1 Cariama cristata | reverse complement strand
CTGGCAACGCCATCGGGTGTTTCTATCTCCCTGCCTCTACATCTTCTCTTCCCTCTCCTGGTGGTTGCTCTGGCTCAGCCCAGCTCCTGATAACCCCATTTTGCACGGCAAAATGGATCAAAGACCCGCACCGGGCTCACTGCTGCCCCACGTTCTTTTAATTCTCTTTGTTATATTTAATTTATAATCTTACCCTCTTTCCTCCCAACAGACAATGAACTGCCATGAGCTGCCTTCACCAGGCAGAATTAAAAAATACTAACTCGGGCCACTAGATTTTGGCCTGGGCTAGTGGGTCCTTGCAGGGCTCTTCCAGACGCTTTAATGATGAGCCACATTATCTTGTCCCTCTCTGACAAGCCACCCGGGGGTACGGGGGGGGAGGCTGCCCGGCCTCGGCAGCCACCAGACCGCATCTTTTATAACGGTCACATGCCTCGAGCAGGCCTGGGTGGTAATGGAGCATTAAATTATGGAGAGGCAGAATTTCAAATATTTCAGATCCATCTCCCAATTTGCATTCTTCAGCTGAAGGGCTGCAAGCGGGACTGGGGCAAGAAGGCAGGGAAGGGACCTTCCCTTCACTACAGCGTTCGCAGAAGGAGCCTTCCCCTTGAAAAACAACACATTTGAGCTAAAAGCAGCTGCAGGGCCATTTGGGGTCCGAGGGGCTTGGAGGCGAAGGGGACGAGGCTGTTTCAGCAGTGCCCCTAATGCCCCTCCACTCCATCCGTGTGCTCCAGCACATTTGTATAAATGCTTTGTCGAGGCAGATTCAGCCGCTGC
>NW_009606296.1:0-4359 GCF_000690535.1 Cariama cristata | reverse complement strand
ACGAGAGGAAATGGCCTCAAGCTGTGCCAAGGTAGGTTTAAATTGGACATTAGGAAGAATTTCTTCACTGAAAGGGTTGTCAAGCACCGGAACAGGCTGCCCAAGGAAGTGGTGGAGTCATCATCCCTGGAGGCATTCAAAAGATGTGTAGGCATGGTGCTTATGGACGTCGTTTAGTGTGGACTTGGCCGTGCTAGGTTAACAGTTGGACTCAGTGACCTTAAAGGTCTTTTCCAACCTAAATGATTCTATGATTCTGTATGTGAAATCATTTTACCCTTTCAATTTTCTCTCTCTGTGATTTCAAGATATTGTATATCAGTTTGCACTCACTGGGCACTTAACCTTCCTATTATAATTTTCCTTCTGTATTGTGCTCTCCAGTACAATTGTACATAATTCACTTTCTTTTATCGGTTTTGTATTAGTCATTGTGGTCTGATCTAGGTCTTGCCTGCATTATGGAAATTTGCATCCATATAACACCACCGCTGTGGTTATTACAGCGGCGTAAACCTTTAATGCATATAGTCTGTGTCAGGGCAAAGTGAGGCTTTCAGTGCTGCAGTTTAATCCAGTCACATAATTAATTTCCTTAATATAGACAGGGCCTCTCATTAGCCTCCCCCTCCCAGTCCTTCCCTCCTGCTGCTCCAAACACCAGTTACACTCTCCATTTATTAGCACGAGCAGGAGCTCATGGAGACAATGAAATGAAAATTTTAACATGCTGGTGATTTAATCGATCACATTTGATGCCAAAAGAAGTGTTACCACTGACTTCAGTGAAATTGGACTAGACCATTGCTGGATGCTTCCAAAGACACTACTCCTTTTAACATAATGCCTCCTAGGCCTACGGAGAGCAGGATTATACAAAATGGTGACAAAATACAGATGGCCATGGGCATGAGGAGCATGTCTCATATTGGTGTCAGCGTTGGGAACATCAATGATGTGAGATGACTGTGGACCAAGCACAAGAGTGAATGCAGCTTATCCCATGACACCACCACAATAGGGAGTCTCCCTGTGCTTTGAAGAACTGGCGTGCTATCTTGTGATAGACATATTCAAAATACCATCTAGTTACTACAGTTGACCTCGGTCTTGAAAGAAATGCATAATCTATTAACTGTGCCTGCAGATCAAGGCCTGCAGATCAGATAAGTTGGTATCAATGTTGCCTTAAGGAAAGAAGCATTTCTTAAAAATTAGAAAGATTAAATTTACATTAAACACTTATCTTTAAATAAGATTCCCATAAGTATAATGAAAAAGTAGATTTTCTACTCATTTAATGGCATCCGAAGCACCATATATTTTGTCCATATATTTTCATCATTGACATTATTATGCCCGAAAGTGTGATTGGAAAAGGTGGTCTGCTATAACCCTTACACACAGAAAGACAGAAAAGTAACTTTTCAAATGTTTTAAAAAATTTTTAATATTCTACTGTCTAGTGGCTGTTTCAGATTAAATTAATTCATTTATCTACCTCCAAAGAAACTGATAGCAGTGATTGTCAGTGGTAAGACCAGACTAATGGTCCGTTGGGTCCCATTGACTATATCCAATTTTGACAATGTCCTAGAAGTCTTTTGCAAAATGCATTCAATTTAATCTTGAGGTGAGTTAGTATTTCTGCCAGTGGTAAGAGAACATCTTCGAAAGCTAAAGCGTCTAGGAGACAAGCAATGACTGATTTTTCTGGAGGAAATTATGGTGGATCTGAGTCTACTTGTTACTGGTGGCTAAATTCCCATCTAAAATTGGAAAGAACAAGGTTTGTCAAAGCAGACAGTGGACAACAGCAGTGCACGAAACAGTTATATAGGCAATCCATGTGCTGAAAATGTGAACATGGCAAAAGAAATATTACTTGAAAGTAGACATTGCAACCATGGCAGTTGGCAGAAAGCAGCGGGAGAGGTGCAGTTAATGGCAGCAAGCACTCAGTTGATAGTTTAGGTCTATACCAGCTGGTATCAGGATGGACAAGGTTAAGTTGGGTCTTCTGAACAAATTATTTATTAACCGGGAAGTTTAAATATCATATTCATTTAGCTGCTTACACCCATGCTCATAAATTAATTTTTTTTTCCACTTTAATCTTTAGGAATCATTAATTAGACAACACTAGACTAGAAGTATCCCTGTTCTTCTCATATAATTTCTGAGACACGTCAACAGTGATGTTTGAATGACAAGTGGAAATTAAAAAAATCATTAAGCTGGAAGTAGCGTGAGATTTGCAATTAAGTTGTTATTATTGAACATGTATATTACAGTTGGTCCAGAAGCCCCAGATGGCAGAAGGGCATCATAGTATCAGCTACTGTGTGAAAACATGCCATCTCGCCTCAGAGAATTCACCGTCTACAAATTGATTATCTTCAGTAAGTATATGGTGATACTGCATGTTAGCTGTGTTTTCTGAAATGAACACAGGAAAAGCACTTACAAAACCACTATTTCTACATGCCCGAGTTGCTATAAACTAAGTAAGAGAAAGAGTGCTTTTTGTCCCTTTTCATTTGTCATCTCAAAGATTAGAGTCATCTTTTTGACTTCACAATCGCTTAAAGTGCCTCTTTGACAAACTTTTTTTTAAAAAAAAAGCATCTTTTACATGGTGTAACTTGATACCTATGATAGAAATTTGAAGTCCTTGACTTAACTGAAATGAAAAATATATTAGTTGGCCAAAGTAGTCAAAATGTGGGGCTGGGCTGGAGGTGACAAAGGACATCAGAGGAGGCAAACTGCAGAATGCATTTTCAAAATTTTAACAGCTACTGTGGTCAGTCAAGCATAAAAATGCAGGCTATCCTTCTCATGCTGGTCTTGCACAGCTAAAGCTAATATTTCCAAGTGGAGAACTATGCCATACGTCCATGACCTTGTCAGGTCTCATAAGCCCAAATGAATTGGGTGTACGTGAACGGCAGACCTTTGAGAAAGCCAAATCTGCATTTTAGGCTTTGCTCCTGAGTGCGTGCTCAGTCAATGCCATGCAGAGGTGTCCACAGACACTGTGCTCCTACCTGTGCTAGAGTTTGCTACAAAACTAAGGCTTGACCCTAGCCCTATCATAAGACTTTGTGTAATAATAACAAAAAGTTAATATTAACTTCCAACCAAAAGCTAGAAGTGGAATTTTAGAGATGTGATAGTGTTACCATACTGTAATACATCAGCTGAGCTACAGCAACAGGCTCAGTGCATGCTCCTGCTCTGTGCCAAAGCTGAGCTGAACCCTACTGGTATGAATCTCAGTGCTCAGCTCATGTACAGTATCTCGTTAAATCACAGGTATTGTATCATGTCTATGAATCCTATGTGACCGCATTCTGCCAATTAAAAATGCATCTTCTTTTTCTGAGATTATTTTTTGACATCCCTTCCTCAGAGCAGTACCACATTTCATTACAGAAGTGACTACACTTCAGTGCTGGACATTCCTTAATTATAGACTTGCACATGCATAGAAAAGTAAAGATGTCTCTTCAGGTCAGGGGTCCTACAGTAAGTCTGGGTCAAGTTTCTACTTGACACTGTGTCGAGTTTCTACTAGTCCACAGAGGAGATGCCACCATTTCCCAGCCAGCACATTTCAATAATTCAACACAAAACTAGACAGAATGGGAAACAGAGGTGGCAGCAACTTAAATCTTACTCATTGAAGAAGCAAACTGTTTTCTTTTTGTCCTTCCTCCTGATGCCCGGAGAGCAATACATCACCACCCCTGTCCAAGAGTCCTCTGTGCAGCAGAGGACAGTTACCAAGTCCTTCCCTTTTCTTGCATCAACAGCTTCACTGTAGCTGCAAAGCCAAATCCATCCTTGCTGTAGTTCCTGACTTCCACTGAGGCAGACTAATTTGCGCTTTATAATAACGTATACTTCACTGTGCTTTGGGATCCTGAAAGATAATAGAGATTTCAGGAAACTTACTACTATTTGTTATAGAACCTGCTAAAAAAAAAAAAAAAGGGACTTAAAGGAATTCTGCTCAGCCTTAATTACAGCAACACAGCTATAATACTGTGATCAGCTGGAGCCAGATTCAATAAAATCTCCATCCGGCTCCTGCACAGAGACCTACGTGAACCTGATTCTTTTCCTGGGCTTCCAGCCCAGAAAATAGATGGAGTTTTTATTTAAGCTCCTATGTGTCAACCTCCTTCCTCAACACCAAGCTCGCCCAGCCTAAGCAGGCAGCCCGACACGGCCCCCCGCTCCTGCAGGAGCACATTTTACCGGCTTTCCCCCCTCCCGCCCCAGGTACCGCGGCGAGCTCACGCCGCCCAGGGTAAATTCCAGCGGAGCTTTCCCGGGCTCTCAGGGAAGCCG
>NW_009606295.1:0-2253 GCF_000690535.1 Cariama cristata | reverse complement strand
CTGGGCCCCGGCTGGCTGAAAGCTCTTCTTCCACAGACCTGGCTTTGAACCTGCTCACGCCAGGTACGGGAGTCGGCTTTTGTAGAGCTGAGAAAAAAGAACAGCTGTAGCTAGATGAGAAGAGCGGAAATGGAAGAGAAGTTGTGCTGCCCTATCCTCATCTAGGCAAAGCTTTTTCATTAATCTTCCTACTGGAACAACCCCAGCCTTGTCTATTGGTATTTCAGTAGTATCTAAATAGCAGAGGATAGTGCATAGCGTGCACTATCAAGCACACAACAACCCTCTTGTGTTGCAAAAAACCAATAAAACTGCAACGTAAGTAGGTAAGACATAGAAGGAATGGAAGAAAAGCCTTAGAAGGTGAAGCCTGTATTAAGGTAAAGTGACAGGTTTTTGTTTTGAGTGACAAAATAATCTGTTTTGCATTCATGGCACAGACAGTAGGTGCATGTGCTCCAATAACAATAACAATCACGGAAGTTATAGCACAGATGCACGTATTTGCCTTGTAGTCTAACCTGGCTGAGGACTGTGGCTGTGGAGATGCCCGGTTTCAGAATCTGGATTAGGTATATGTTCAGATTAGTCCATGTGTATCTGTTCAGCACATTGCCGCGTTCCGTAACACCACCACAATTCCCTCGTATTTCCTGACTGGAGCTTGTAGTTTGATGTTTGGTTTGCACCTCTAAAGCTAGCATAGGTGTGAGCAGGGAGGGGAAGACAGAGAGGTCAGAACTTCAGTATTCTTTAATATCAGCAGGAAACTTGGTCTGAAACAGAGGATTCTCTCTCCAAACAATTGGAATTGAATTAATATCTCTGAGCACTTAGTGCTGTTGCTATTGTTCAGACTGGCTCATTATCAGTCCACAGTACTGAAGTAAAGGAAGACCACCCTAGAGAAATATTAACACTGCAATGTTTATTTAGTATTGCTTTGCTTAAAAGCAATTGTGCTCCATCAGAATACCCTAATAAACTTCTGGGGATTGTTACTTCTTCAAAGAAAGTAAGAGGAATTTAATGTGCACAGAGTAGGAAGTGCAGCTGACTCTCGTGCCCTCCAGGATCTGTGGTGTGCGTGAGGAGTTATTTGGAAAATTGTCAATACTCATCCTGGACTTTATAAGATAGAGGAAATTCCTGGAGAGGTTTTTGGTGTGTGAAGGACTCTGGTCACTTAGTGGTGCTTTGCAGAGTGTATCATGCAGACTGCTGCTGAACTGAAGATGTAGGGCTTTCAAACTGCATTTTATGTCATATCGCACCTGTATTTTGGCACCTTTCTTTCTCTCTGGTTCCCTTTAGCCAGAGGATAATACACTCCCACTTTGATATTATTCAATTAAGTTTTTATAGTAATGGTTGAAGAGCAAAAACAATAATTGCGGAAAACCACAGAAGAAATGTTATTAATATTTAAATAGTAAGGATAGCAGCAAATCTCTTTTGCTAGTGTTTTCCAACATAGACTCTCACTATAGGATTTCACCACATAATAGCTGGAAATTTTCTCGCTCCTTGAAGTAACAATCGAGTTAAGATCACTGGAAGGACAGGAATTGAAGAATGGTCCCTTTCCTTCTTTTGAAACAGAGAGAAGGTAGAGAGGAATCTTACTTTCCAGTCTACTCCGTTTGTATGAATAGGAGGTAGGAATTTTTCAGGATTCTTACCTTCAGTGCTGCCTTAGGGAGTGGTTAGTTCAGAAGATTTCCTCTAGATATTTGGTACTTTCTCGCAGGAATTGGGACACCCCACAATTCTAGGGTCAGGACTCCAGAAGCTTGTGAAAGATGGTGTTTAGTTTTGGTTGGGCTTTGTTGTTGTTGTTGTTGTTGTTGTTGTTGTTCCCCCCCCCCCCCCGCTTTTTGTGGAAAACTGTTCTGAAAAAGACAGTTGAATTAAAAATGTTTTGTGGAAACTTAATTTGCCTCCCCAGGGAGCTTGGCCAGTAAACTCTGGTAACAACTCTTTGGAATTGATGAAATCTTATCAGATACACACTTATTCTGCTTGGGTGTTTCAAAACTGGATTCATCTACGTGAACAGCTGAATAGCTGCTGGGAGTATAGGCAGCAATTCTTGTTGTGGGAAAATTACGTGTCATTATTTCGAGAGCACAAGTTCAAGATTTGTCTTGAAATGGCATGAAAAGTTAGGACTGAACAGTCTGAGACTGCTAACATAGGGGAAATGAGCAGCAAGTTTGTACAGAGGTAGGAAATAGGGTAAAGTTCAGAGTC
>NW_009606294.1:433-1264 GCF_000690535.1 Cariama cristata | reverse complement strand
CGACCCTGGGCCGGGGAGCGCGGGCACGCCCGGGGGTCCCGGCGACCTTCTCCCCCCAATCCGAGCGGGAGACCTCCCTGCCACAGGGTCGATACAGAGCTTCGGAGAGGAAAGCTGAGATGCCGTGTAGAGGAAGCAGGAGAGATGGAGAGGGACAGACGGACGGACAGACAGATAGATATGGATGGGGCGAGGATGCTCCTACGGCAGTCTTTTGTTTGGGAGTGAGTGATCCTCATTGTTTGTCGAGGCGGAGAAGAGAGGAAATTAATTGCAACCAATTAATAATTAATCCCGTTTAAACAGCTTTATTATCACCCACGAACGAGAGGGAATTGGTCTGATAACCCCCCGAAGACCGAATGTCAAGTTTAACCAAATAGTTATTGCTTTATCAAACAGAGTCTGCAAATAAATTAATCAAAAGCAAATATGGTCTTTGTGCGGCTCATTTGCCAGTAATGGATGGATATGAAGATTTGCCGATATTATTGTCTGTCATTCAATCTAACAAAGTGAACATTTATTGCATATATATTAAAAATTATCCCTTAATCGAGTGGGGCTGGGGTTGCAGTTATTGGAGTCTTCCCAGAGGTGAAGTCCCCTTGGATGGGAGCGGGGAGGGCTGCTCTTCGCCTCCCGTGCGATTCCCTTCGGAACATGTTTCAAAATTGCTTTAATCCACCGCTAAATTGAGCTGTTTTACTAACTGTCCACGATATCACAAACAGTTTGAGGAGCTAATGGACGAGATGTTATAAAAATAGTGGACGTAAGACACAGAAGAGGCGATATATTCGCCCAGGAGTGATGGCTGGGGACCCAGCC
>NW_009606294.1:0-402 GCF_000690535.1 Cariama cristata | reverse complement strand
GGGGGGGGGGGGCCCCAGCCACGGCAAACAAGCCATCTTTGTCTCCCCCTTGCTTACATCATTTTCTAATTAGGCATAAAATTGTCTTCATACACTGGTATCGCTGGCTTCATAAACATAACCATTATGGTTCATAAGGACCCCATTGTGGGGAGCCCCTCTCAAAATAGAAAAGGATCTGGAGAGGCCCAGAGAAAAAAACATCTCCTTTGTTTTCTCTTTTGAGAAGACGGATGGGCAATGTCACGCAGATGATTACTTTGGACTATTAAATTGTCAGAAAGGAAGAATCTCCCTATTAATAAAGGGATTATGGGGGAGCGGTAGAGCTGGGTGCTGGAGGATGGCGAGGCGCGGGGTGCGCGGGGATGGCGGGGGGAGCTCCGCCGCCCGGCACGGCCC
>NW_009606293.1:0-50485 GCF_000690535.1 Cariama cristata | reverse complement strand
GCCCAGCCTTAAACGGTGACACCCAAAGATCAGGTTCAACTTGTTGTCTTCACAAATTGTATGCAATCTCTGCACCTCATCCACTCCTGATGTTTTGCAACCACCTCTTTTCCAAGATACACCTCTGACACTCTCAGCAAGAATCTTGACTTGCCTGGAGTGAGGTGGGACAACTGCATCAGAGGATGGAAATAGCTGGGAGACATAAATACATCTTTCTGCTCATCTTCTTATAGTTCAGTCTACATGTGTTCAGCTCTTGAGAGTCCCACATCTTTGTGAACGTGTGTGCATACATGTCTCAATTTGTGAAATACAAAGAGAATGAGAGAATATATGGAAATGACTAAAGAAAATTTTTAAATGCTTTAATAGAGCAAACTGCTCAAAATGTCCTCTAAAATACTTTTTTCAGTCAAAAGAGAGGTTGGAATTTCTTTTTTTTAACATTTACCAGTAAAAAAAATTATTGCACTTTGAAATTAAGGTTTTTGTTTCATTTTGGTTTTGTTTTTTTTGAACTGAACAAAGTATTTTAAAACATTATTGATTCTCACTGAAACTTTTTCCACAAAGAAAAATGGTTCACTCAAAAGTTCAATAGCTTGTCAAAAATTTTTTTAACATTCCTCCCAATACTGATTTTAGTAAAAGAGATATTTAAAAGTCCAGTCAAACTATGCAGTGTTACTGTGATAGAGATGCAGCTAATAGAAGTATTTCAAACTTACTATAAATGCAGACCGAGCATTTCTTTCCTAATCATAGGTTTATATTCAAATTATATGGACAACAGGAACGATCAAGGAAGGACTCAAAATGCCACTTCAGCAATCCAGGTCATTACTTTGTGTCCTGACAAAAATGATGCAAGGGTATTGTGGAAGAACACAATAATTACATCTTCGACGATATCAGTAAATGATGTTCTCTCTCACAGATCATTTCATGTAGGTCTTAAAAAGATCCAGGTGCTCAGGGATAGAGGTGGTAGATTCTGTTTCAAATGAAAAATGATGTCATACTGCTCTTGTACTAGATTTGTAGTCCTTACAAAATTTTTGCTGCCCTGTACAAGCTGGAGAACTATGAAAATCTTAGAAAAAAGCCCTAGTAATACAGTTTCTTTCACACGGCAGGAATTTATGTAGAGGCTTAGCTACTGCCACATCAGAAATCAGATTGGAGCAAATGTATATTGTGTGTGAGGGCAGAGCTTTAGGTTTTTACTTCTACGCTTTGCTGGATTCTCTGAGACAGCACTTCCAGTTTGATTGCAAGAGGTGTAGTTGCATGTTAAGGTCACTTATGCTTATTTGGCACATCTGACAGTGAGCTCTGCTGGAGCACAGGCAGGCTTGGGGCTTTATTTGTACAACGGTTGTGCGTAGCTGGGCCATAATTACATTAAAACCACTTAGTGGCTTCCAAGAGTGGGAGGAAGGGAGACGTGGAGAAACCCACCTACCATCAGATTCCAAGATAATTTGGTAATTTGTTATCAAAAGTGTGTTTGTAGCATTAGCATTTTTATGCAATTACTGTCTTTATGTCCTTATGGCAGACAGTGTGTGCACTCCTGTGTCCTTATTGATGATCTACATGATGACAAAACTAGGCAGCCACTTCACTAAATATTTAAATAATGTTGAGGTAGAAAGCACAGCTGTTTCTTCCATTTAGGAGGAAAAAAAAACCAAAAAGACACACGGGCTTTGCTATAGCCATGATAAATGACATTTCATGGTGGTTCCCAAGGAATGGAAGGTGAGGCTCCTACTGAGTAGAAGACCAGCTGCATGAAAAAAAGAGTCAAAATATTAACCACTGGACAGTGGCTGGGGAGCAGGTGGCAGAGGCTGTGGGCTATTTTTACACTTCATTTGCCAGTGTGGGGCATTAAGATAGTAACTAAAAGCTAATGAGCCACATGCAATGTTACATTCCCTGCCTTCTTTTTTTAAATAGCTACTGGCAATAAAATAATATTAATGAAGACGTACATGCATTAGTGGTGTCAGGCTGGTGATGGAAATCAATGCAGTGGGCTTTGTGATTTACTGCTGACAGCATTTGATATAGTGGCATCGTGTGAATGTATTATACTACCCATGACTGCATCAAAGAGTTGTGATAACCTTTGATATACCTTTTTTTTTTCCTCTTGATGAGGACTTAATAGTAGCTAGGAAAATGGCTTTGCATTGCCTCTGGTGTAACTTGTCGTAATCCTTGAATTTTACAGTCCTTTGAAAGTCAATGCAAGGAAAATAAGCTTCAATGCATAAAGGGTTTATGTATTACTAAAACCCATACATACGTAATACAGAAACATAGGGAAAAAAATCCCCAAATGAACCTGTTCTGTTTGGTCCTTACAGGAAGGATATAGTATTAGTAAATGAAGCAATTTAAACAGGTTATTAAATCCTTTTTGATTCTGGTAATGCATGTACTGCTACATCTGGGTTGCTTACATCAAGAAGTCACTAGGGATATTTTATTTTGAGGTGCAGCTGGCTTTAAACTGTATTTGCTAACAGCTGGCGATTTTGTGCATATCCTGTTGTTTTGCTTTTAAAAAATACACTCTTAGTCACAGTTCAGGTAACTAAGAAGTTATGGGCCGTGATGTATTCTAAGTTCACTTTTGTTAATTAACATCAGCTATGTTTAGTGCTGTGGAAGAAATCACTTAAAACTAGGCCAGTTGAATGTTATGAAATTGCATATTAAATCACCATTATTTAACTGTGTAACATCTGGGTTGATGTACATGATTTCAAATCTGATCTTAATTTAGGGAAAGGTCTTCATATAGAATTTTTCTGTCCTATTATTAGAAAAATAAATGGTGTTTTTCAGGAACACACCACTTTCCACAGATAGCCTGCTCTGAGTGCAGATTTCAGTCCTCACTGTAATTCCATGCGTGCTTTCATGAATATTTGACCAATGAAGACCTTTGACAGTAATTAAGGTATTTATTAAATAAAAATGGATCTTGTCTTAGACACAGGTGCACCAAATTATGCTTTTACACAGGGGACTTTACAAAAGCATCTTTATCCTGTATCTGCTGTAAACAGTTTGCAGTGAGAGAAATCCAAGAGCAGGAGTCCCAGTACACCCTGAAGAAATACTGCTTGGGGCCTGAGAGAGGAAACAGTGTAGGGTAAAATTAGATCTTTTGCTCCTCATGTTCTTTATGATTATGACTTCTACTCCAAAGAAATGCTGATCGGTAGGATTAGGATATTAAGGTGAGGATATTGTGATAGCTATCAAGGTATTGTTAATTAAACTTCTCTCGGTGTCAGTGAGTTCTTCAAAAGTTTTGTCAGCTGAATTAGCTTTTGATTGGAAAATTCTCATAGGGTGGAATTTATAGAAATGCTACGTGTGAGGAAGCTGTCTTGGTCTGTAGTTACTGGAAGGGCATTTCAGCTCCTGTCTGAAAACTACTTCTATCCATTTGGAACATCAGATTTACTATCACTTTTCCACTGCTAGAAATATGTTTTCTGTGTGTCAGGAAAGTACCTCATAAAGGTATCTGGATCCAGAAAAGAAAACCAGGAAGAACATGTTCAACAGGAAAATATCTCATGGCAAAATGTTGCTCAAGTTTGAAGATTTTCTTGACCTTTTTTTGCATTCTGCTTTTACAGAACAAGTAAGGCTAATAAAAAGATTGTTGCAAAAAGGAATCATGTACATTTTAATCCTTCACAAATATAATATTTCTTAGTATAGAAATTGAGCATTGCTACAGACGGTTGGGTCACAAAACAAATTTCTGGAGCTTGTATTTCTAGGTAGTTCAGTGACACAGGCAAGAACATGAGCACTGTATTCATTTGTAATTACAGTTGCTTCAAGACTGACTCTAAAGAAATACTTTGAACTGTCATACTTTCATGTAAATTATTTTTCATTCATTGCATTTGCTTTCTGCAGAAATTTTAATGTTGTTCTTTGTCATCATGGAAAGGAAATTTTGCTTCATTCATTACTTCTCATTTGAGAACTGTAATCTGTTTGCCTTATTGCCCCTATTCTTTGATCAGACTAGATCTCCCATCATATGTTACTTTTCACATATCAAAGTGGAGTGGTCATGAAAGACAAATTCAAACCAAGTTCAGCATCTGCGGGTATTCTGGCAGTGTGCCACTATAGAATTAAATCAGATTTTGGTCAATTAAGGAGACAAAAGTCCCTTGCTTTTCATTCCTTTTCCCCAAAATTTGTACTTGTAGTTCTGTTCATAAGCAGGATCATATAAGAATGTGACTTTTTTTCTGAATAAATCAGACAAGATAAAAATCTCTGTGCCTTTCCAACATGTTACATATTGCTAGTGAGTCTTATGGAAGAGGTTCCAGTATTACCTCTTGGTGATAAATCCATAAAAAAACAAGTAGTTGGGTTTTGAGGGGGGTCTGTGTGTGGTTTTTGTTTGTTTGTTTTTTAAATTCTGATCTATTTAGCAGTACAAACTGCATGTAGTTTGGGAAACTTGAATGAAAACTGCTGTTCCTCTGAATTCCAGAAATCTCACCAGGAGGATTGCTGGAAGCAATTACTTGGTTTTTCATTAAAAAAAAAAAAATGCCTTCCCCCTCTGGAACTAAATCCTGCAGGCTGAAAACAGGCTTCATGACCTGATAGAAATCTTCTGTGAAGACCCAGCTTAGGTCTTCACTATGAAGAACATGCTGAATGTTATCACCTGCACTGGGCCTGCTAGAAAGCAGATCTGTTCAGGGAAAAAAGTTCAACAGTTTAAAACATATATAATAAGCATATAGGCTTTCTGTAGTCTTAAGTATAAACTAAAAGTTGGTTTGGAAACAACTCCTCATTTCAGAGTGTCTGTAAGTCTCTGCTATGGATCCATCAAGAAAAATTGGAATATTAACTGAAGGAAACAACCCAATAATCTTTTATAGTTTATGCCTCACCAAAGCTTTTTTTTTTTTTTTTTTTTTTTTACAGTATTCAAGTACAGATAGGCTGGAGATTCTTCTTGTCACAATAAGGATTTTTGTTACACAGAGACAGGAACGTGAATTCTTAAACAAAAAATATAAAACCAACCCACCAATAAGCAAGTTAATTTTAAGGGAATACTCTCTTGAATTATAAAAGCTCTGCAGGAGAAAAAATACAGTTTCCTGAGGCATCCAACTTAATTTTTACAGGCTTATTTACTATGTCAATTCAAATGCAAGAGTAACTCATTTAGCTGTGCTATTAACTCTTACTCTGTATAAGGCTGTGTGGTGACAGCCGGAGTCCCAGGAAATTAAGCAGGACAATAGAAGAGCAATATTAGACAGTATGGCCACATATGGTCTCATCAATACATCAATAGGTTTAGTCACGCTTTTTGTCATCAGAGGGTAAGCCACCCATTTCAACATTAAATGGCTGTCACTTTTACTTTGCAAGGTTAGCCTATGCTGTTCCATTGGAAAGATCTCTGAACAAAGTCACAACATTTGGCTCATTTTATTCAAAATCAGAAGTTCTATAGAGAGAGTAGAAAAATCTGAATCGAATACACTGAAATATGTTAGGCTAATGTTCTTTTGTCACAAATTATTTCTCAAGTGCTGCCTGAAAATGTCATTGTATGCTGAGTGTGCACAAATTATACATAAATAACATACCCTTGGAGATGCGTGCACATTAAAGCCAAGTTAATTTGTTGTATTTCATATTTCAAGAAGTAATCTTTGCATCATAGAAACTAGAGATGGGAGTGATTTGTGAGATCATCTTATCCACCTTACTGTTAATGAAAGTCTTTTCCCTGAAGAATATTCTTAAGTGTTTCAGCTTGTCTAGTTTTACATGACTGTAACCATGGAGGTTCAAGTCCATTGGGAGGTTGGGGTATAGCACGATTGTTAAGTGTGTTTCTCTAACACTCACCCTAAAATTTTTGTTTCCTAATGCCATCTTGGATCTACCTACAGTTCTGGGAACCATTAAAATCCTAATCAGTTCTTCCCTGTCCTTCATTTTGCATAATTTTAAATACAGAGTCATCACATTCTCTCTGTCCCTTGTGTTTTCTTGTAGCCAAGAATGACATCGTTCTCTTATTTTTTCCTTACAAACCAGTTCTTCTGCCACAAAAAGAATTTTTGCTTTGCTCAAAAATCTCTCTAACCTGTTTAATAGTTTGTGAGGTCTACAAAAACAAGACTAAATTTCAAAGCCTTTTAGAGGCTTTATTTCTTTTCGTGTTCAATGTATGTATACTTACAGTTTGTGATTCAGGGATCCTATTATATACTCAGTTTCTACTTGCTGTGAGCTTAAAATTCACTGATACCACTAAGACATCTAAAATACCATCCAGCCATCTTGAAGCCTTTATGTGCTATTATCACTTTCTGGGTATTTCCTATCCATTCAATGTCATACTTTTTTATTATTATATTTAAGTTTTTGTTTTAGTAGTAATTTAGTCTTCTCTTTCTATGAACTTACTCTTCAATGTGCTGAACACCATAACCTTTGAAACGAAGCATAAGCTTAATTTTCAAGTGGGCCAAAGGGAACAGCAGTGGTCCAGCTCAAACCTTGAAGGTTGTTTATGTTTCTCTCCTCAGTTATTTTAATAACATTTTGATTTTTATGACTTGTTTATTTAACTGAAGTACTCTTTCACTCTTATTTCAGCTTGTGACTAAATGGAGTACTAGGTTACACAAGAGTCCAAGACACGTAATAAGATTCTTCTTTCCAAGCAGTAAATTTTTCTTCAGTAGTGTTGTTTGCAGTTCTTACTTAATTTTTGGCTCATACTTGTATCAGACCCACTAAAAGTGGAAAATTTTGTAAATAGATTATGTGAAACAATATAAAATTTGGCAAAGTCTTCCTGTTTCCTTTACAGCATTTCTGTTCAGCTAGCTGAAGTTTCTCTGCAGATAGCAGTACATGCCCTCAAATGATACACTGATTTAATCAAATTCCTGTTTTTAAGTTGCAGGAATAGAACTCTTAATTCTCTTTTCTTTAGCCTAAATTAGATTGTTTTATTTCTCATCTTGAATAAATGGCTTTCCTTGTCAGAGATCCTGATACTGTTTATAAGTATTTGACCAAGATATATTGTGCCTATCTGTGCCTAATGACGCACTAACCGGACTAAATTATGAATGGCAGTTTAATCAATTCAGTTCATTCGGTAACCAGCAGAAGCATATGGAACATAAATTTTAACCTCTCTTTTATAAACACCTGAATTATTCTAAAATTTGACCAGAACTGTGCTTTCCAAAATTTACCTCCACTTTTCAATGCCTAAGGAGAAATTTTGCTTAATATATCTATGGTTTGGGACATAGATTTAGAAAATGGTGATACATGTTTCATTTTCTTCTTCAAGAAATTTGACTATCAACTCTCATTGTCCTGGAATGTAAAATTATTTCATTATTCAATAGTGGTCAAAGCCTTCAGAGATGAGTAAAGCATGGGTTGTCTGTCGATAATCTTAGTTAAGTGTTATCTATAAATACTCAGCCCTGGCCTTAATGAAAATATGCAATCTATTTTCATTAAGTTGTTTTATTCTAGAACCACTTCCTCACCAATATATGTACACATATCCCTAAAATTAAATGCTACTTGCTGAATGCATCATCATGGTGCATAAGCAATGAAAAGGTATGTAATTACTAGGTTTCAAATAATTTACTTCTAAAAACAAAGTTAAATTAGAGGTTATTGCTGGGATTTTCTGACACAGAAACACAACTCACAATTTCAGGGAGAAGCAGTACTGTAGTTAGTTTTGCAAATTCTTGGTTCATTTTGATACCTAGTTTGGGCAGCTCTTGAGCTCTCTTCATCCGGAAATGATACAAATGCAAATGTGTCATTTGTTTTGCTTTTCAGATGCAGGAAGTCCACAGGTTATCTGAAATTTCAGTTAGAGTCACAGAAACTTTCCTCAGCTTTTGAGAATTCATTCTTTGTGCTGTAGTTAGTATGTCTCAAATTTTTTTTCCCTTTGATTTCCTAGTACTTCTGACAGTGGCTTAACTGAGTGGGATGAGGGGGACTCGTGTGAAGTAGCTTTTGCGAGAGACCAGGGAGAGGAGCTGTAATGAGGTGGCTGTTGCGGCCGAGAGAGGAGGGAGCCCGTGGTTGCTCAGCCCATTGCATCACCTTTCAGCCAGAGCTGCTGGGGGATGGGGTCAGCAGCCCCCCAGACCTATGGGCTTTGAGCATCCTTCTTTATGCTGGAAGAGGGGAGAAGAAATCCCAAGCAAGCCCATCCCAGAAGTCATCTGCATTTGGGCAGTAGCTTAGTTCAGTGGCTGTGAGTAGCCAAGGCCCTTTTCCTTTTTACTCATCTTTTTCTGGATTCTCCTCCTATGCCGAGCCCTTCCAGTGTGCCTCCATGCCATAGTCCTGTCCCCTTTCAGCTTCTCCCAAGGGTGTGCTCTCATTGCCATTCTCACATCCCCAGAATTTATTGGGGAGCATGAGTATGCTGCTTGGGAAGTACTCATACAAACAGAGAGCAGCTGCTGTCCCTTTAGCGGTCTCAACAGCTACCAACCATATTCCTGCTACCTCTACACTTGCCTTCAAACACCTGAGAAGTGTTCATATGTATACGTTGGTTTTAGTAAATGCACATGCTTGTCCTTCAGCCTGGTGTTGATGTTAACAAACAAATAAATAAATATTATGTAAATACTGATAATGGATACAAAAGCATTGTTGATGGCCATTTAATCTACAAGAAATCTTCCTAACGTTGCGTACTTTTTTTTTTTCCTCTGTAGGGGAGTGGGTTGTATCTTTGTAGAAATGATTCAAGGGGTTGCTGCTTTTCCAGGAATGAAAGACATTCAAGATCAACTTGAAAGAATATTTCTGGTGAGTTCTTTATTGCCTAAGTAATGTGCCTAAACCAACAAAGGATTGATTGATAAATGTTCCTGTATTTGTTTGTGTCGGGAATTAAATTACCGATAGACTCAAGGATCAGAAGCCTAGTCCACAAGCTAGATACAGTTTCCTTAATGTATTCTTGAAGACTGTGTAATAAGTTCAGATCTTAATTTTTTCAATTAATATTTTTCAAATAATCTACAGAAAAGCTTTTATACAATTGTGGAAAAAAGCTTTCTAAATGTAAGGCAATGGAAATCCAGCCAGTTTGTCATCCTCAGTTCACAAGTGATCAAAAAACACGACTCTGGTTGGTGCTCTATTAATATTATGCTAATATTGTAATGTCAATGGCGAGTATTTTTTTGTGAGATAGACACATAAAGGAAAAGTAAGACAGGAAATGAGGTGAGAAACAGAATCATGAGGGAAATCAGAAATCATGCTTATACCTAAGTTGAATAGGAGTCCTTGACTACTGCTTCTGCAGCCTGGTTTTGCCCTTCATAACGTATATGGGTAGTTCATAGACACTGATGACACATCCACACTGGGAGTGAAAGAAGAGGTAGTTTATATTGAGCATAAACCATCATTTACACATTTTTCTTTCCAGGGTTGTGGTTTTTGTTTTTGTTTGGTTTTTGTTCGTTTGTTTGTTTCTCCCATTGTGCTCTGAGTTTGGCAGTTCCCTTTCAAAAAGCTCAGGAACAACTTTTCTTGACTCCCCAGTAAAGGGGGGAGTCATTTACTCCGATGTGAGCTGTGCTGTTGTGGAGTTGGTTTATTCAGGGAAGCCACTGCTTACCCAGGTACTAGCCAGAGTGGCTCCTGGTACTGTGGGGTGGCCATCAAGGAAAGTATCGTAAGAGCAGCTTCTTCCCTCCACGCAGCAATCTCTGATTTTCTTTTGACCAGAAATTTAGAAGGGAAACCATGAGCATACTCTTGATGTAAAGGTTATTTTGTTAATAGCCATTTATTTCAAATGCAGAGGATTTATTTGGGTTTCTTTTTTTGGCCCATGGGGAGGGAAAGTAAGTCTTTCATAATGTGTTTATAAAAATGTACATTCTTCATTTTACTCAGACTTGCTTGTACTCTATCTCTTTTGTTGGGACATCAAGGAATTTAGCAGCTGCTTTTAGGAAGAAAAAGAATATCTCTTAAACAAGACCTTATTTGATTGTGATATAAAAAGATCTCATTTTCTGTAAAATACTTTGTTATTCTGCCTGCTTGGCAAATACCCTGAAAATTCTGTGCAGTGGAAAAATAGGTGTGCTGCAACGTACAGAAGGAGTAGCAGTTCTGAGCAGTTCCTGTGTCTAATTGCTTTGTTTGTTCACCAGCTTGTGTATTTTAAGCTGGCAACTTCTGGGACAGCTTTAGGGGTTCACTTTCTTAAATTATTATGCCTCTCATTTATTGGGATGAAACTTCCCCTTTATTTGTAGAACATGAAATTTTGAAAACAATAAATTCCTCTTTGGGGCTTCATCTCATTTATTGTGGTAAAATTCAACTGAGTGAGTGTTTTTGCTATGGAAATTAAGTGGACTTCTAATAGCAGAAATCAGTGCTTCCTTTAACAGGGGCCTTTTTGCACTATATCATATGAGATTGTGTGATGCAGTGCAAAAAGTGATAGCAACAGGTGTATCATAGAAACCTATTTTTGTATGCCTTTTGTAAACCTTTTGTATATTCCTATTTTCTTTTCTCTTCCCTATTCTCACAATTACTTGTGTGTTAAAATACCAAGATAAATACACCCCAGGATGAGTTCTGAGGCCTGCCAATTTTTTAAAATTCTGTTTTAAAAATGCAGCTGCTGCAAATATTGAGAACAAGTTGAAATAACAAGAGGTAATTTATTGATACTGCTTCTTTAATTTGATCTTTTACAAATCTTCAAATAAAAATTTGGACTGGATAGTTTTATGGTCCATTGTAAATCAGTGTTAATTTTTAAATCCCAATTAATTAGGCTTTCTAATTGAAGTGTCTAGTTACCCTAAGCTAAACTGTTTCAGTGAATGCCTTCCTGATGCACTCTAAGCATCATTAAGAACTTAAGTTATCAATTTAGAAGTTATAAAACAAAGGATTATGCTTGTTTGGTTTTGTATTTGAACAGAAGGATTAAATTCATTCATTCTCCAGTGAATCATGTATAGTGTGGTAGTTGATAGCGCTGAAGTACAAAATTAATCAGGTTGTTACACTAGATAACTAATACAATTAACTCCCACGCAGTGAGCACTTACACAGCTGTGAAAGAAACAGATCAACCAGTAAAAGACTTTTCCACAAAGTCTTCCCATAGTTCACAGTTTCAACATCCAACAGTAATGGTTTTCTTGTAACAAAGAGTAGTCTTCTGAAAATGGTGTAATGTACAGTCCACCTTCACACTAATCGTTTTGTTCTGTAGTCCTCTTCTAGAATACACAACTTGTAACAAAAGGTATATTAATCTGTGTCATATCTGTTGCCATTGTTATTAGTCATAGCTACACATCCATAGCATGTAAGAGTCCAGGTTGCAGCTTGGAGCTTTTAGGGAATCAGTTACATTGTGGTAGGAAAGTCACAAAATGCTAAGAAATACTAGTCAGGAAAAGTGAACAAAGTTTAATGTGAATGACAATTTAAAATTCTTAAATGGTTTGATTTCCTATTGTATAATTTCCCATCATTATGTAAGTGAAATACATGTTATATGTATGCTGTTTCAGTGATTATCCAGTGGAAGTCAAAGAGAGATTCTCTAAACACTTTTGCATATCTCTACCATTGGCATTCTTCACATATCTACATAGCAAGGGTAAATGCAACACAGCACACCACATATGTTTCTTCCTCATTATGAAGTTGTTATTGCCACACTTTGGATCTGATAATATGAATTCCTATACTAATCTCTTTTAAAAAAACTTATACTTATCAAAGAAAATAGAAATCACACATATAAGTACATTGCTTTTTAAAAGAGGTTTAACAGTGAATAAAATGTCTGAATGCAGAGGTAATTTAGTTTAATCAATATACTATTACATCTTTATTCCTACTTTTTTCCTACATACTGGAACTGAGGTTACTTTGTGGATAGAACCGATTACATCTTTATTCCTACTTTTTTCCTACGTACTGGAACTAAGGTTACTTTGTGGATAGAACCTCATCATGGAAAATACGAGAGAAAAGTGTAATTACAGCCTGTAAGAGCTAACAAGTCTTTTGCCTTGTAAGTATCAAACTATTGATGTGTCATCATAATTTCCAAGACAACTGAGAAGATCCAGCAAATTGTTTGTTTTGCCATTTTCTGAGACAAGCAGCTTGAGGTTTTGTTGCAATGTGCTAGGTCTGATAGACCAATAATGTGATGCAGTAATCTCACCATTCCTATTCACTCTTGTAATACGTGTGCAAGACAGGATGAAGCTTCACTCGGACACACATGGAACAGTAAAGCAATGGGAATAGGAAAAGTATGTGAGGCAGTCTGTTGAATCAAAATAAAACTACACAAAATTGGGGAGTATCGTTTGGCTTCTGATATGGAGTAGCTAAGATCTTTGTCAGCAGTTTATTCCTGTTTTTGTTATTTGTTAGCATACGTTTCTTTAGATGCAAACTTTGAGGTTTTCTGTATCAAGGAGAACCTGCCATTGTAAATAAGCTTGAATTATGTCTAGAACTAAAAGCTGCACCAAATGCCTTCAAGGTAGACCTGTACCAGGGAGAACTGACAGCTCCTTGGATCTGGTGATGATCAGCGTGAATTAGTTGGGTGTTAAAGCTGATTACACTGAGAAGCCTGCAGTATGCCTGTGCATGCCTTACCCTGAGCCACACTGGAGGTACCAGCTTGGTTACAGCTCTGATTTTGATGTGAGGATGGGCTTTTATACTTGCTGTTCTTAACAGATTCAAACTAGATCAGAGTTGAATTTCTTGTGCTAGCTTAATTTTTCTTCTGGAGAGAATTTTTTAAGTGGGAAGGTATTTCTGTCTTTTCCTCTTTAGGTGAGGTTTCTGAAAGCCACTATAGATCAGAGTGAATTTTCCTCCCAGGCTCCGAAGCCTTCCTGATAAGGGAGTAATCTGTGCGTTGCCTGAGCTTTAGTCTTCGTGCCAACTACTCTGAAAATTACATTGCACTGCAAGAATAATGTACAAAGAATTCTCCTGATACTTTGTACATCTCTGCACAGGCAGGACAACGACATTTAAGTGCTGTTTTATCTGTAAATGGGCGTTCACTCTGCAAACACGATTGCAGGATGTACGCAGGCCCCAGGAGCCTCACGCTGCAGGTAATGTGGCACAGTGGGAGTGGGAGTTTGCAGCCAGAAGCTTCTGCCTTCTCTGACACACATATTGCAAAAAGCTGAGGACTCCTCTCTGCTATTGGATGCTATTGCTCTGTTGGGTGCCATAATGCACAGTATTAAAAAGTAATTAAAAGAGAACAATATCCATTTGTTGAGCCCAGCAGCCTGGTATGCCAAAGGGCGACACCAGAAATGCTGGCTTTCTGCACGGAGCCGTACAGCAAAGACTCGCAAGACTTTGCAACTTGATAGCTATGAAAAATGGCATTTTCCTTTATAAACGGGAATGGAAGTGTTACTTCTGTTATTGAAGATTTAAAAGGCTAGCAGTATTTTTTCTTTTACATATATATACACACACACACACACAGAGATATATTCATATGACTACAAGCCTGAAGTGTCTTGTGTCATGTAATACAGGCTAGTACTGTTTCCTCCACGACTCTAATGTTAACAGATGCTTTGTGAAGCTATGGAGCTTTCTCCCTGTGGTTCTGTATCTGAAGGTTTGCTTCATGTCACTGACATCCTCTAAAGCCTGAAATAATACCTTTTAACAGACCTCACTTTTATTTAAGCTTATGATGGACCCAAAGGAGCCGTGCTTTCTGGTACATGGTGTTAATAACACCTTTTGGGAAGCTAGCAATGCTAAGCCCAAGGAAGGAGTACTTTTAACTATTGGGTTTTGAAGTTCACCTGTGTAATGAGGTATTTAGTGGTCTTTCATTCCTGTTTTATTATTCAATACATGTTTTTCTGTCATTTGGTGAATTGACTCAGAAACACAGCTTATTCATCTCTGATGGAATAAATGTATTTGTGAGGCTGGACCTGGGCTGAAATTTTATTTTGTGGCGGCGTGGTATCTATGGTGCCTTATATATTGCAGATGATGAATCTGGTTGAAGAAAAAGTCTTCATCTTTGTAAAACAGATAGTTCTTGCTTAAAAGGGGAAAGTTTTCTATAAACAGCTGTGTTTTCTGCCCATCCCTCTCCATTTTCCTCCCACCAATGACTTCATGAAGAAAACAAGGGTTTTTTTTGAAACTCTAAGTAGAAACCTGACTGCTGAGTTCTATCTTCTATAACACAGCATGTAAGAATGAGAGAAGTGCAATGTGTTATATCCTGCTAATGAGTTTACCTCTGCTTTGCTTTATTATAACAATATGCGAAATATTTCACTTCAGCACCACGGAAATTAATTAAATAAATAGCAGGCTTCTCTACCTGTGGGTCTTCTCTTTGAAGTTGTTAGCACTTATTCAGTATTTTACTGCAGTTGCCTGCAGGTTTTGCACTGATACCATATTTACAAGGTTCCTTTCTGGACTTTATGTCTTATCCCAAACTTCAAATGAAAGTAATTCTAAACTAGGCAAGTATTAGGTGAATTAACCTTTAAAATTATCTTTAAAAACAAAAGTAAATCTATGTATTCATGCTTGGTAAAGGATTTTGGATTTTTTAAGAGTTCTTTTTAAAGAGTTTCAACTCAATTTTAGCTAACTGCACTATATTGTCTTCTGTATCACGGCATCTGTAGTCTTTTTTCCCTTATAACAGGGCACAAGGTATTTGATGCTAATTTGCATTTACCTCTTACAAAGAACTCTTGTCCTCACTATGTCTGAGTGGCCATAGTCTGTGTTGTTCTTTGCCTTATATCATTAAACTTATATGGTATTGGGCGAACAAACTAGGTCTAGGATTTAAAAATAACAATCTTGTAAAAATGTAGGAAATTATCGTGAGGAATATTGCCTATGTGTGTCAGGAAAGGAGGCTTTAAAAAATATTGAAGTTATATCTTGCACTCTGTTAACGTTTCTTTTAGAAAAGGGGACACGTAACCTTCCATTCATCCATGTTTAAAGTCATAAAAATACCCAGCAGCATATGATGGATACTTGCCAGGGGAGCTACCAACTGGTAGCAGGAGGAAAGAGGAGGAGGGGAAGTAATAAATGAATGTGTAACCCCATCCTTGACTCTCAAGGGCTGGCTGGGTGTCAGGCCAACCAGTCACACAATCTGATGCACATAGGTGTTATCTTCTGCTTGTGAGGAGATGTTCCTGTCCAGCAGGCTAATTCTGAGCAAAATCCTGAGTGTGGCTGGGCTTGCAAGAGCTTGGCTTGTTACCAGCTTGGTAATACAAAATGTGAAGGGTAATTGGCTATCAGAAAAAGAAAAACAAATTAAGACATGGGTCAGCAGAAAACAATGGCTTTGTGGTTTTCTTTGGAATCGGAATGTTTCTTTAGTATATGCCATATTTCACTTGCTGAATGAGAAATAGGCTATAATTATAAAGAAGTATTGTTTCTTTCTCAGGCTCACCTCTGGCCTTTGAGAGGGTGGTTACAGGCAATACCTTGAAAAATGTGCTGAGACTCAGCTGGTGTAAATCAGTGCAGCTGTTTACTTCCACTGGTGTACATCTTTGCAGGCACCTTCTTTCTTGTCTCCATATACCATAGAAATAGATTTTTTTTTTCCCATGTAAAATCTCTCTTTGTACAGATTGTGTCCACATGTGTTATGGATCTGCAATTGCAGACATTTTTGCATGCAGGTAATACTGAACAGAAATGCACTTGCAAGCAATTTGTGCATATTACAAATGGAGCTGAAGCCCATTCTGAACAAAAGCGTTGATCTGTTATCGAAAATCTTATGCTTCAAGATAGTATTGTGCAATACGAAAGCACAGGCCCATTCATAAACCTGCTCTGATATGCTGGCTTTATTTACTGGGGAAGATAATAAATGATCATACATCAAATAGTCATACTGCTTTCTCTTTCCATTTCATAAATAAAGGCACAATGTTTAATACTCGTGAATCTTCTCTTTTCCCTTTCCTCTTTTACTTGTGTCTGAATTGCACATAACATGCCAAAAGCAGGTTTTCTGGAGAGCATCTTGATTGCCAAAATTGCTGTTTATAATCTGTAGCTCAAGCTCAAACATCCTTAAAGTTGAAAATGTCTAAAAATCAACGTGAGGCAGTTTTAGATTATGATTTTAGAGACAGGTTATGAGAATCTAAGATTGACATGCCTTACCTGCCTGCACATGTTTCTTAAAAGAGTTCAAGAATAGTAGCTGATTTCTTCTGCTCTCCTAAGAACTGGTAAAAGTATACAGCTTTTTCTATCGTGGTATCTGGGGGAAACATCCCCTTCAGCCCATGCACATGCCTGGGGTACCATTTGCAATAGACCTAATTTGAATAAGGGTAGACTTTAACACCTGTTTCAGCATTTCCTGAATCAATGCCCTAGACTAGGTATTAATTTAGCAAGATGCTGAGCACTTGCCATAACATTGAGTGTCTTCAGCTATCGCTGCCATTTACACATGCTGCTGATCCTGAGGGTCTTTCTATAAGGTAAATGTAAATTTTCAGATAAGCTTAGTGATTTCAAGAGATTTCAAGTTTTCAAGGGCTAACATTAGTCCACCTTGATTAGGACAGCTGCTTTTCTAGTTTGTTAAATAATGTAATTTGACATATGTTGAAACTTTTGTGTAATGTCATCTGAGTTTTAAATATGCATATAAAATTGCTGTCACACAATTTCTGTGTGTCCACTATTTGTGTGTTGCCATTATTGATGTGGCTTGCACAGAGAAAAGAAAATCAGAAAGAACACATCTTCTCTGATATTTTTTTTAATTGTTTTCTTTTATTATTACTGTCTTTTTAAAAACAACCAACAGGAAAAAAGCTGCATTAGTTTGAAACTACCTTGGAAAGTGCTGGACAAAATCAGTATTAATAAGTAGGAAAAGGAAAGCAAAAAGGCTACAGAAATGGAATATATTCTACTTCATAAGGTGTCCAAAAAAAGAGGTCTCATACAGGAACTGAGAGTAGGGGAATTACCTGATGAGGATCTTTATGCAGTAGGTATTCTCAGCAGTTTGAGTGTGAAATAAGTAGAGCAGGTTTTACAGTATACAATATTATGTTTTATTCTTGTTGCTTTGGTTCTTCCTTCCCCAGTCTTCTGAGTGCTCCATTTAAAATAACTTGGAGGCCATAGCAAAACTGGATTCTCTAGCTGTCTGTTATAGGAAGAAAAATGTCCTATGTTCACTGTTTGTCTTTAGAGTGTGCATGTATATCACTGTGTAGCAGTATTTCTGGCAATTGAGGTCTGTTTCCAAGTACATTGGAGAGAGCTAATAATATATTTTGTGAGAACATAATGACAATTCTTCACGGTGCTTTTGCGGGCCACAACATGATCCAAATGGCCATGGTGTAAACTCTCAAACCTGTCAGTGATGGAGCAGAACAGCATAAGATAAATTCTTAACAGAGAATGCAGTATGGTGCAATAGGTATGTTCTCACATAAATGTGATTGCCCTGATGATGATTACACCCAGAGGAGAAATCAAAGGAAAGTTTTAGGCATCTACTTATTGCACTGAAAGTTTATAGTTGGACTTCTGTATCTTTTGATGGGTGAGAAATCAGTTGACCTTGTAAACTTTCAATTTGATTAAACTTTGCTGTGTCATGAAGAGGGATTAATGCTTTTAGAATAACTCTTGTTCAATTCCTTTTAAAGTTATTTAAAAATATTCTGCAGTTATCTCTGTTCTTCAAAAGGGAATTATTTGCATTGTAACTCATTTTCATCACAGAACATACTATATTTGGGTTTTTTCCCTTGTATATCCTGAATTTAATTGTTTTACAATAGCTGGTAATTGTACTTTTCTCATAAGAGAAAAAAAGTTGAATAAATTTTGTATTGCCAAACTGGCCTTTCAGTAAGATTAGAGGGAATGCAGTCAGGGATTTTATCAATCCGTTAGTTATCCTTCATGTCTCATCTTGGTGCGTATCCATACAGCATGTTGCCCTAATTACTTAAAAAGAGGCCTTAGTAATTTGGATGTTGGAGATTCCGGGCATTTTGGTATAGTCTGCTTTGGTCTGATGACTGAGGTATTTGGTTAATAACACTGCTGTGCTGCTGGACCGGCTCATTAGAGTGTGCTAGTATTGCGCCTTTCTCTTGGAAAGGGAGGGATAGAGACAAGGTCCTGCTGACCTCACTGCATCGTATCACTTTATCAACTACTCAGCAGTTCAAGGCAGGGTAATAACTGTAGCCAGGCAAATCCTCATTTGTTTGCTTTATGGAGCTTTTCATTAAATCCCTGCAGTACCCTATTGTGTAAAAAAAGTAGTTTATCAGACTAGTGAATGTAGCTGAAAACTAAGGATAGTGAAACACCTGTTTCTTACTAGAGTCATCTCTTCTTTGGGCTTCATTTACTTTCAGTAAAACATACTTTCAGTGCAGCTTCCTACCACTTTTGTGTTATATTATCTTATTCTTGCTAATGCTTTCATGGTTTTGTTGCTTTTGTAGCCTTTTAACTAGCTTAATGATAACATCGTGCTGCTCATCTGCATTCCTCAGATAGTCCAAGAGATCAGCTGTGCCTACACTCTTGAGAGGTTGATTTTTCTCTCTGACAACTTGTGTTGTTACTTACCCTTGTTTCATTGGTGTAACATTTAGGACAAGAGAAAATGGTCGCAAATTGCGCCAGGGGAGGTTCAGGCTCGACGTTAGAAAGAACTTCTTCACTGTTAGAGTCGTTAAGTATTGGAATGGGCTCTCCAGGGAGGTGGTGGAGTCACCATCCCTGGAGGTGTTCAAAAAACGTTTAGATGTGGTGCTTCAAGACATGATTTAGTGGGCATGGTGGCATCAGGTATACAGTTGGACTTGATGATCTTTGAGGTCTCTTCCAACCATAATGATTCTATGATTCTGTGATCTCCCTTTCTACTAATGCAGCGAGATCTTTAAAATTTACTTCTGAAATGTTGCGATTTGCCTTGTAATAGAAGCATTGCTCATGTTAAAGAATTAATGTAGTGATTTTACTGTTCTTGCACCTGATCCCCCATTGTCTTTCAGCCTTTGTGTCATCAATATTTCAGGCCATGCATTTTGGTGGACCTTAATGTACTGGGAGTGGGGGATAAGAAACTGTAACTCCAGTCTTTCTCTTCCTCTCCATCGTTATTGACTGCTAGTGGTACTGAAGCTCTTTGTCATGTGTCTGTGCAAATTTTATTGTCTGTGTTTGCATATCCTATTTATTTATTTATCCATTTCTCCCTCTGGTTTGTTTTTTTTTTTGTTCTGTTTTGTATTTCTGAAAAAGAGTGGACCATGATATGCAGGTGTTAAACAGCTCTAATCTTTTGAGGATTTGCCTTCATTCATTCCCACTTCATCATTGATTGTTTCACTGAAAGCCTCCTCAATTCCTTTTGGAGCTGTAGGCAGTATGTTCTCCAAATCCTGCCCAGTCCTCGCAGCTCCCTTCTCCGGTGAGTAAAGAGGAACGGCTCCAGCAGCTCCAGGGAAGTAGTTCCCTTTTGCCCAAAAGTAAGGCTGCAAAGAGCAAGGACTGCCTATGCAGCTGCCCTGCACGCGCCTTAGAGCAAGTTTAAATGGAGACAGGAGATGACTGCACCCTAATCCCTCTTGCCTGGTGTTTTTGAGAGCTCAGAAGTCACAGGCAAAGTTACTGAGTGCACTAATGTCGAAGCAAACAAATGGGTTCACTGAAGCTGGGGAGTGCAGCTGCCTCTCCCAGTTGAGTGACACCTGCTTCCACCTTCATTTAAATAAGCAAAATAAAACATCTTAGGCCACTTGCCAGCTGATTGTTAAAGCCACAGCTGCTAAATGAGCTAAACGGTTAAATGGCACAGTTTCCAATTTTCAGAAAATTTGAGTGTTTCAATACTCTGCACTCTTTCAAAACCCACTTCTGATCTCTGCATTTGGGCATGTACCTCATGGTGTCACGAAAATGAACCCATCCCTCTTACTGGACTTGCAAGGAAATGGGTAGAGAAGGTGTCAGGAAAATGGGTAGATGCTCTAGCAAAGAATTCACTAGAAACTTCCAAAGTGTTCTGGAGTGAGGTATGCTAGCTCGCTACGCTGCCAGTGGAGGATACAGGTTCTGTTCAGCCACAGCCTCCCCATTGATCTTCCTGTCTTCTGAATGAGAATGGGTATCTCCCTGGGATTCTGCCTCGACCTCACTTAAAACAGCTTTTATAGCCAGTGTCCATCCATCAGAAGTATGTTGACATCTCCCCCATTTTTAGGAAAACCAACTATTTCTATACTACTTAGAGACTTCCATTTTTCATTCTGCTTGCTTGTTCTGTTCCTATGATTCAGAAGGATAGCCAGAAGTATAAAACCTGCTTTTTTAGCAGCAAAATACTACTGTTTGGAATGAACACACCGAACATAATGCTGTGGTTTGTTGTAGGAGGCACACTTGAAACTGAATCACTTGAAATGAATTTTTAGTGATAAGATTAGACATTTTTAAAAGTGATTTGATTTGGGAATTCTGATAAGGTAGGAATCAGCAGGATATTTAGGCATCCAGGAAGAGGGCTTTTATATCCACCACATATACACAACACAATTGGAGCTCATTATTAATGCCCTCACTGTTTCAGAAATACTGTAACACCTGGACCCGCAGATTCTTCAAATAGCAGCATGAGTGGCTGCCTTCATTTACTGCAGATTGAACAAATCGTCACTTAGAAAACTTGAAAAACTACCCACTGCTCTCACTGGGCTCCATGTGGCTGCGCAAATCTATTAAAAATTAAGATTATTACAAGATCAAGACCTTAGTTGGGAAAATAAGGAGTTAGCGAACTTCTGGATGATCTGATCGGATTCTAGTATCATGCTGTTCTGTGATGCTGAGCACCAGGCTTAATATATAGGTCTCGGTATATGTTACCTCCCCAGGATTTTTAGATGAGAAAATTTTCATGTTACTATGTTGTGGGTTTTTTTTTCTTTTCCCAGATGGTGAGCTCAGCAGCTCAGTTAGCCCAGCTATAATATTCTGTCTGCCTTAGTACACCAGCTTTCCTCTCCACTGTGAATGTATTTCTGTCACGTAGCGGCACATGCCATGAGCTTCTATTGTGCCGTGTGCGTAAGGAATGGCAAGTCCTGGTGCGGTGTCATAACGAGGCACACTCATTCCTCCGATGTGTTGTGCCTGGGCACCAGGCCAGAGGCAAAGGATTTCCAGTATCTGACAAGTAGGGTGTGCTTCACTGCTTTGGAGTAGGGTTTTGCTCTGGGAAAATGCGGATTGGTTTCCATGAAAACTACTAGATCAGGTTCTGGTGTGGTGGTGATCCTTACCGGGAATGGATGTGATCCCAAATGTGCCGGTTTGTTCAAATAGTTGTAGTTAAATGATGGTATAGTGAAGAAACATCATTTTATTTTAAATAAAAATGTTTTCCTTGGTGTTTTTCTGATGATTCATAGGAAGATGCATAAATTTGGTCTGTTAATTATTTAAATAAGCTCTCCAGCTGAATGGCAGCTTTAAGCCCTTAAGTATCCTGATACAATGGGGTAGTTTTGCCCGTGCCAATGAGATTGGACACTGCAACACTCGGTAGGAATTCATGTGTGTTAACTGAGCCAGTTTTATGGTCTTCAAAAAGACCATAAAGCCAGCTTTATGATCCAGAAGCAGCATTGCTTTTCCGATAAGCCAGCATTTTGAAAAAGTCCTGTGTAGTGCATACCTGGAATTAAAATGAGCCAGCTGCTGAGCCAGCACAGCAGGGCTTGTGGAAGTACATTTCATAAAAGCCTCCCACAGGCTTTTGGCTTTTTTCTTTTCCCCTCTCTTTTTCAGTTTAAAGAAAAAAGTCTGTAAAAAAACTTGAAATAAATCTTTAAAGAGCATATTTAGGAGAGGACAATCTGTTTGGGTGAGTTATTCCAAAAGCTTTACAACACAAACAGGGTAGGAGATCTCAAATGCAGAGTGTATACCTTTCTGTACAGAGTAAATCAGAGCAGATTTTAAAGGATATGTAAACAAGCATGACAGAAAATTGCTGTCTTCCTTCTCCTTTGCAGTGAAGAAAACTGTTCTGTTTGTACCCAAATAGTAAGGAAGGGACCCTCCAGCACAGAAATCATCCACAGCTGCTTCTTCGCATGTATTAACACCAAGATCTTCCTTGATGAAATCATTCCTTCTCTGTAACCTTATTTGAGAGCTCACAAGCTCTGGCAATGCCAGAAGACCAAACTTACCTTCTTGGAGGAAGGAGAGAGAAATCTGTTGAGGTCAGCTGTAATCTTCTGCATGAGTTTTCTTCCCAGTCTTTTCCTGATCCACAGCTTTGAGGTATACAAAAGCTTTCAAATTATCTTCTCTTCTTACTAAGCATTAGTTCATCCTGTTGAGGTGTTTTATAGTTTCTGCAGCTCCAAAGCAGATATCAGAGACACTAAGTCTAGTTTAATGTCAGGATTTTTTTATACTCATGATGGGATTGTTTGCTGATGGAAGGAGACTTCTCAGCACAGGTGGCTGGGAAAGCTGGAGAGACAGGTGCCCAGTACTGCTGCTTCAGCTGCTTCAGCATGGAGCATCTCTCACAGAAGAGCCCTCTTTTCACTTCAGAGCTAAACAGTGTCTCCTTTTAGCCTGTACTACCTTTTTAATTAACTTGTAATTTGGCTAAATTACTGCATGGTTGCACTGATTTGAGGGAAAGTGCAGGCTCTGTTAGGAGTTTGCCTTTTTTTTCTTTCGCTGCTAATTTCAGATTCTCTCTACAGCATAGGCCACTCTTTTTTTCAAAATTAGTTTGCCAAATCCTGTTTTCTTAATGGTTTTAGCATTCATGTCGTTCAGATAAATGTTGTAGTAAGAATCACTAAAATAAAAAACCAGTTTCACAATAAAAAACCAGTTTCTTCCACAATGTGAACCTTTATGAAAGTTCTAAATAGGGTGTTATGGTGAGGTGTGCTGACTACCTGTAGGAAGAGGATGCTACAGCCCAGTACACGTTGTTTCACACTTGCTTTTTTCTCATAGTGAAATTTAGATTACATGATTCTGGTTTTGCTCTCTCTCCAAGTTATACTGGATTATGGACAGAATTATTTTCTAAAAGTTATCTTGTTGACAGAGCTATTTCTGTGATGCAAAGTATAGTATGCATTTGGTAGGTCCTTTTCAGAATAAACAAAACTGTCTCCTGAATGAGCAGTTAAGGACACTGGTGTGTCAAACCTGGGTAGTGCTTTGTTTTAAGGCTGGGAATTTCGTTTAATCCTGTCCTAATGATCTGCAGTGCTGAGTCTGTGGTGATGCCTGCGCTGTTCCTCCTTCTCCTCCTCCTCCCAGCTGTCGTGCCCAGCTTGTGCAGAGAGAGTAGGTAGAGCCTGGCTCTGTGAAGGCGGACAAGCGTGTTTATGAAGTCTCCAGTCCCC
The DNA here is from genome assembly GCF_000690535.1 of Cariama cristata. Lineage (NCBI taxonomy): Eukaryota > Metazoa > Chordata > Aves > Cariamiformes > Cariamidae > Cariama > Cariama cristata. Next base: position 26,849 of record NW_009606293.1, on the reverse strand, counting down.
ATCATCTTCCTTATGTTAGCACGGTTGCAGTGGTATCTCTGCCAGGGTCCTTCAAAAAGGTAGCTGTGGTTACCATGGGTATGAAGAGAAAGATGAGTTTGTTTACTTGTGCCACAAACAGCATGGAACCAGTGCTAGGGTAAATTTAACTTTCCAATGCAGGCAGCTACTCGTATGTCATTTATATACACAAAGTAAGTTGGAAAAATCACATATTAAAAAGGTTTCCTGGTCAGACTTCTTTGTATTTTGCCTTTATGGGGAGAGGATATTAAGAACAATTGGGTCCTTTACTGTTTCAAGTACCTGATTTTTCATTCTGACAGAGTTAAAGTACAAATATTAGTTGAACTTGATTTTTTTTTAATTAATGTGTGTTGTTAAATTTTGTGGGAATGTTAATAGTAATTTCATGTTTTGCTTCCTTCATCTATACTGGCAGATTACCTAAATGTTTTGGAAGGCAACTTCGTCATAAATCACTCCTTATGCTCAAAGCAAGTGGTTTTATTACCCACGTATAATGGAATGATGATATTCCATTGATGCCTGAAAGAGTCAGCCTTTTGTTGTAGGTGAAACTCATTCTGTTCTTACTGCTTCTTTTTTCACCTTAGAGAATAAGCCTCTAGTAACTTCTATTTTTTCACAAAACAACATCACTTTACATACAGCAGAAACAAGCTTATGGGGTTTTTGAGGAGGTGCCTTCTCTCTTTTTTTATTGCTGTTGTGTCCTGTACTCATCGTCTGTGTAGCAGGTACTTCTAAGAGCTCTTGAAATAATTTAATACCTTGCTTTTTTTTTTTAATTAAGACAATGATTAGATCATTTGCAAAATAACTTGCAAAAGAAATACTCCAATCAGCTTGTTTTCTAACCAGCCTTGTTTTCTCTTAAATCCATAATCTGACTTAATTTCCTGAATAAATGCAGATCACATTAAACATATTCTGCTACACATTACCATTGTGCATATAAAATGGTGGTTGTTGAATTTCTTTTTCCTTTTACCATGTATCATCACTGCAAGTTTTTTTTATGACTTTGATAGTGTTTACAGGGACATGAGGAAGCAAAAAATACAACCTGTTTTATACATAAAATTAAGAATAAGAATTTGAAAGTCTGATTTTATCTGTAAAGAATTATGGGCTCTTCTTTAACATTTTTGTTCTGAATAGGAATCACACAAATTACATTACATTTTCTGTATGCTTAATATGTTGCATCTCTATTTCACTGGTATTTTCTTTCTTACCTGTGTGGGAATAATGAAGGGATGTTTTGATGACAATTGACTGAAAAAATATGGAAAGAGTTTCCTATGTGAGAAAAGTAATTTTCACTAAAATACAATTTCCAGGCTCTGAACAAGGCCTTTAGTGTTTTCCACATGGGAGGAGACTGCGTTGATCACACAGTCTCACTTCAGTTGTTTTAACTTTGAATTGATGTGGATTCCTGGTTTAGGAACTATATGTAAATTCTGCTATTCATTTAATGAAGTAAGACTTCCATATTTTAAATCTCAAGGACAATGAATAGGCATATGGTCTTTATTTTTCATTAATTCAAATAAATATATTGTTGCCATCTTAGCTGATACACATTCTTGCTGTAGCAAAAAATGAGGTGACTTTTTCATTGCAGCTGGGAACCCTGGAACATCCACAACCTTCCCAAAGTTAAAGTGTGTTTGGCCTCAATCTAATGAACACATACATGCATTACACAATGACTGATAGATTTATTGTCCCTTACGGAAACTGAACTGCTAAGCTCCTGATATGAAGAAACAACTGGTATTGAGGCAATTCCATTTCTGTTTCTGTCTTTTGGATATTAAACTTGACACTCAGCTCATCCGTTGTGCCCATCAGAGAGTTGAAGGAAGCCTCACTGCAGTTGTCAGTCAGCAGACTCTGAGTCAGCATGCATAATACACAAATAGTTGCTGAATATTTTTTTTTTAACCCATTATACTAAGACCAAATGCTAAACTGAAGGATGAAATTCCTCCTTCGGTCTTCACTGCTACACATACTTTGTGCTCACTGACATTATCAGGTGGTAATACAACACTTTCCCCAATTGTGGAAGATGTGGTTAAGAACTAGCTAACAGGGACTCCTTGGGAGAGGAACGCAGGAGTAGGTGAATCATCTAGAGAAATGGCTTAGCACCAGGACAGAGAGAGAGAGAGAGAGAGAGAGAGATCACATAATATTCTCCTCTTTCAGACCAGATAGGAAATTCTGTGTTCAGAGGTGGCTCTGGGAGTGATGGAGCTGCCATAACGAAACCCTGGAACTCACACTGCTTCTCAAGAGCTAAATCTAAAGCAGTAATGTACTTTCCTCTAATGAAAAGAGAAAAAACTCCTAGGTTTTTGACTGAGTTGAAAGCTTCATTAGATATATATGTTTTGAAAGAATATAGCAGATTTTTGTTGAAAAAAAGAACATCTGAAACCTCCAAATCTCACTCAACAGAAAGAGATTGCTGATTTGGAAATAGCTCTACAATGCTTATCCTCTTCCTCTTTTAATTAAGTCAGCTATAGTCTCCCATGGTACATCACAGCCATGGACTCACTAAATGCAGTATGTTTTACCCAGCAAACAGGAAGACTGGAACAGAAATCTTGATGATCCTTAAAAGGAAAAATAAAATGAGAAAACATTTTACGTCCAACTTGTAACTCTTCCTAGTTAAAATTCTAGGGCACTTTTCAACAAAACCCTCTTTTTTGTTAAAGGAAAAAAAAATAGATTTTCTCTCCTGACATTGTTTTTACTAAACTTTGTTCATCAAGTTGACCTAATGTGAAAAAACTTGAAAATTCAGCAAATTGCTTAGCCTGATTTCCTTCCATAAATGTTGTCTAAGGAAAGGGAGCTAATTTCCATGCTGATCTTGTTTTTCATTCTACTCTGTTGCTACAAAACCCTGAATAATACCACAGCCTGCATGTTCTTTGTCTTGTTGAAGTCCAAACCATCACCTTTCTTGAGGTCATCAGATCTAACAAGGGTTAAAGAATTATTTCAGTAATATACAGCTTTGTATATTAAAAAGTTGTAGTGCAAATAGAAATGCTTGTTCTTTATTAATTATACCAGCACTTGGGAAAGAGCTGGTAGGAAAGATTTGCACTGCTGCTCATCTCACAAGAGATTCAGATGACTTTTTTGGACAAATTGTTACCCAGAATGGCCTTACTACATTGCAGTAATAGGGAATGTTTTTGCATTCAAAGCAGAATACAGAACAACATGACTAATTGTGTTGGTAGAGTGGCATAATGCTCACGGTAAAATAATGATTCCCTTGCACACCAGGGAGCAGGTTAATTAAGGGAATGACGAGTCTTTGTAAAATCAGATGCAAAAAGCAAACAACTGTTTCTTATATTAAAAAATTAAGGCAATGCAATAGACCTCAATGCATTTGTGTTTCATGGGAAAATCTTTCTGTATCATGCTTGTATACGGAGATTTCAACAGCAAGTTCTGTTTTCATAACTTTCTGCCAAACCGTAACAATGTCAACTGGCAGTAAGGGTATTTGGCCCTCAGTACCTTGATGTATTGTAAATCAGTTATTTTCGTATAAATAGATTTCTCACCCTACAAATTAGTTCAGACTCAGATCTTGATTTTGAACAGCAGGTTTCAAATGAGAAGATCATTTTATCTGGTTTGTTAGGGAATAAAAGAGCCCAGAGCGTTGTATGTAGTGTGGAACAGCAAAACCCCAGTAGGTTTTTGAGTTTTCTTTACAGAAACCATAACCATCCTGGTCCCTGGAAAATGTTAAATCTATTCCAAATTTGAGAATTGTAGATTATTCTTATGTTAGTAATTCAAATAATAATAAAAAAAAATATCAAACCATGCAAGTTGAATGTTTACCTCACTGAGAAGCAAATTATCAGTAGAGAAAGCAAACAAGTTAGTCTTATTTTTTTCAAATAATTCTCAATGGTAAATAAATACTTACTTCCAGTATTAAGTTGGGGCTTGATTGTCATAACAGTGGTGGTTATTTTCATGTTTTTGAAATGAAAAATGGAAAGAAAAAGTGTTAAAATGTAGAAGAGACAGACCTCCTGGTAGCATGTATGGGATAAGAAGTTAGGTGGTGGACCATGAAAGGATAGTCAGGGCTATGGGGTCACCCGTAAAATAACAGTTCCTGGTGTTCAGTTGTTGTCCCAGGCCACTGTGTCTCCTGTATCTTCCACTTCCACTGGTTGCTGTAAGGTTAAACTTGCTCTCCAGCACTGGCTGGGTAGCCAGTGGTTTGCTACAGCTGGCTCCCTCATATAATCAGTTAAATGCTAAGATGTTGCCAGCGGTTTGGTCTCGATAATCAGTCTTAACTGCTAAGGAACAGTGTTTTGGAGTAAAACCAGAAGACTGTTGGGTTCTCCCTTCCTCCTCCGCTTTCCTTTTTCATGTTGGTCCCTTAATTCTCCCTTGTAAGTCACAAAACGAGGCAGATCATTCTCCACCATGGTGTTACAAGTGAACTCCTCTTTGCTTTGTTTATAGCAGGTGTCAAAACTTATTGCTTTGGGTTGCCTAATCCCACCTCATCAAAACAGGATCGATTGCTGCTTAGAGGCATCATTTGCAAGGTGATGCTTACAAATCTCTTTATGTTGACATACCTGTGGGCAGTGACTATTTCATCTTATCCAAAACCGCAGTTGTTTCACTGCTGCCTTCTCCTCCTTGTTTGTTGATTGGTAGTCACATATTGTGAATATCTGTATTGTGCATATTTAAAATTGTGTGGAAGAAGTATTATCTTTATAGTGTTTGTATAATGCATTAAAATACAATGTCTGGATCCTTGCCTGAACTACCAAGCACCCCTACCTTAAAAATGGTACTCATTTAGATGATAGAAAACCCTAGTTGTTTTTAGCCTGACTGCTACCCTTGACAGAAGGTATAAATATTGTAGGTAGTTTGAGTACTCCAGTGCACAGAACTTGTTCGTAGCTGGCACTTAAATACTGTAGCAGCAGATGTACTGAAATATTATTAAAGAAATGGATCAGAAAACTAGTGAAACAAAAAATTGTGAGTCACGTAAGATTCTTTACAAAAGTGATGTCCCATCAAAGCCCCCTGTTACTGGACCTGATGTTACCATGACAATCAGAATAATCCATTTCTTAGCTCCAAGTTCTACATTAAATTGGGTCTGATAAATATTCTACCTTGCACTGGAAGTTTCAGATTTTGGTAGCTGGTTTTAATATTCATCTGTACAGTTCCTTAGCTGCCTATGCCTCATCTAAAATAAGAGACAATAAGGAACACACATTTAGACGAATCTGGCTAATTTTCTTATATTCATAAAGTTTCATGAGAGAATATTCCTTTGATTGGCTTAGAGGGGTTGCAAAGTTCAGGACCATATTTCTTAATTTACATTGAGGATGAAGAATCTCTGTTTTTAATCCACGGGCTCCCTCTCCTGGTCTGGGAGGTGCTTGGCACGAGGAGCTTGATTAATGCAGAAGCTAAGTGAAAGTTATTGCAAATTGATTTAGTGACATAGTGTCAACAGTGTCTCCTTACTTCTTCTTCTGTGTTTAATGAGAGAATTGTGCTGTCCCTAATAGCAATAATGAAATGAATACAGGTGTTGTGATGTATCAGGGTTGCAGGGCCAGGTTTATCTTATTCAAATGCTCATTAAGACTTACTTCACAAGGACTGAAAGCAATGTCCTATAAACAATATTTACAAATAAATCAGTGACCTTGCATATCCAAATAATCACATGAACATATACCGTCTAATTGCACTGATACTGCCATGTTTGTTTCTCTGACACCTTGGTGCTCTGCTTTCACCTCCTACTGGTCATATAACATCTAGATTGGACTACTGGCTTATTCTATTTGATAGTGCAGAAAAATGGTCTTCGCATTAATATTCTTAGATTTAGAAACACATTAGTATTGTAAATTGCTTAACAAATTTGAGGCCCTAGAGTCATAAGGCACCCCTTGTTGTGGGATATCTGGAAGACAGGGGACATATTGTGAGCAACCCAGACACACTGAATGTGGACTACGTGACCATCTGAACGCATGTAGAATCATTTTATGTTAGCAATAAGCTGAAGGGTATTTTGAGAATGCGATAAAATGTGGGAAAGCGCAGAGAGAGTTATGTAGGGAGGTAAGCTTATGGGGCAGAAGATAGATAAGCCTGAGAAGCAAGGCCATGGGAGCAGAATCTAGGGGAGGAGTTTTTGGGGGGAGTTAAGCCGCGTGGACAGTAACGCTTAGCAAATCATATATAGCTGATGAGCGCGTGGACAATGCATGGCACCAATCATAGACTGAGCTATCGCGTGTTTAGAAAATGCAATCTGTATATTAAGGGCTACTGCTTGCTAATAAAGTTGGCTTTCTTCTGATCACATTGGTCGTGCGAAGAGTCCGTGAATTCCGCGTCACCTTGTAGGTAAGAATTGTATCTATTTAAGAGGTCACTTACTTTTGCCTCAAGTTTTTAAGCTCATTTCTAAATTTTATGAAATAAATATCTAGCAGAGTTGAAGAGAAATTTTTTGTTTTAGTTTCCCAGTCTTGCTTCTAAGAATTTTTTTAAGCTTGAATTTATTAACATAAACAAATGCTTACATAGCTTAAGAAGTGCAACAAATACTTTAGAGTGGTCTTTCCTTTAATGCTTTTAAGGCACGTGTATATTGCAGCAGATACAATAAAAAAAAAATAAATCTCTTCAGCTCCAACTAATTGGGAGTAGATGCCTTGTAGCTTGCCCTGAAGTGTCACAAACCTAGACATACTTAGACCAAAGATTTTGACGCTAACTTTGTGGTTGGTTTGTGCTGATGTGAGTGACCACAGAATATCACAATGACTCAAGATATACAGGTGTGGTGTGTGTGACAGCAGGTCCAAAAGATTTATTCAGAAGATCTGCAGGACTGGCAGGGGTTTTTGTACATTTATGACAATGCAAAACAAGCACCAAACTAGTATGAAATACTTTCACTTTAGAGTATCAGCCTTTTATTCCAGGGCCTGAGCTTGTAATAAATATTGAAAACAGTCCCTAGCATTTTTACTCGGGTTAGAAATTGGGTGTAAGTTTGTAACAAGAAAGATCCCACTAGTGAAATGTTAAATTCCATAACTCATTCAGAAATATATTTCTAGAACTGCTAATTTAGGTGTTCCTCTTGGCTCTTCTTAAAGCAAGCGTTGACAATTATGTCTTATGAAGCAAAACCAGGTTTGGAAGATCAAATTATAGCAGTTCTCTCAATTTACTTATTATTTGTGCCAAAGACATGGGGCTGAACTTTTCATGTGGGCAGAAGCTCTAAGATGCACGTGAGAAGTGTTAAATACTTTGCTGCTGAAAGTTGATCTGACTTAAACTAAAAGTCGGAGGACAGCTGAAGTGAATAGAAACAAAGCATAATACATAAGTCAATAAAGCCTGTATTTCCTAAAAATTTACTATTTTTATGTATACTATGTCCACCTAAAATGACAACTATTTGCTCTGCATTCTTGTTCATGCCATGCTCTTGGTCATCTGCTTCACCATCTGTGCAAATCTTCTGTCCTAGCATCTGTTAGGTATCTGTTCATCTTATTTAAGTTTACAGGGATTGAAATTATTTCTGAGCTAAAATATCTAGCCCCTGTAACACCAGTGCTCTGAGATGTGCATGCAGCTTGACACCTGTCAATGGAAAGTAGCTTTAACATGTATTGGTTAAATAGGCAACCTTACAGGAACACAGCACCATTATGTTCTTTACTGACTCCGCTGGTACGTTGAAACTGTGGTAACCATTTCACTGTTTGTATCCTCTTCCTCCTCGCTTTCCCCCAATAATAAATTTTAGATTGTAAGGTACATTGAGCTTACGATGAGGAGTGGCTTTATGCAATGCTACGACTTGTTAAGTCTTTTCCATTAAAGCAATGTGTGGTTTTTTTCTTCTTTTTTCTTTCCTCTTTTTGTGCACAGGTACTTGGAACACCAAATGAAGATACATGGCCTGGAGTCCACTCTTTACCGCATTTCAAACCAGGTAGGTTGAAGTACCAACATCACCTAAATTTTCTTCCTGGAAATAGAGGACACAGATAATTACATCCCCACCCACAAGCTTCAAAATGACCTGATATGCAGTGCACAAACCATGATGCACTTTTTCTAGCTGCTTACTTTTTATTGTGCGGGGCGGAGGGGGTGGTGGGGTGGTGTTCTTTTGTTTAATTTCTTGGCTTTCTTTTGCATTTTCTCTTGTTTATTACAGTATGAACCCTGACCTTGCATTCCTCAGCCGCTGTTGTACCTTTCAGATTGCTGGTAGGCTGATTCCCGATCAGTATTACTTTTCCACAGACCACCCTGAACTTTGAGGAATACTAAAGGAAACTAAAGAGCAGAGAAAAGACTTTGTGAAAGCTGAAGTTGCTACTAGATCATCTTTTAGCACTATTCTAGAAAGGTTCAATTTTTTAATGTGCGTTGTACTTGAAGTTGTCATATTCTACAATCATTCTTGAAAAGCTGTTTCACCATCTGATACCTTTGTGTGAGCGGGAGCAGTTTGTTCCCTAGAGACTAGAAGTAAATGGTCAACTTCATTATGCTATATATGAATGTATGCATATATATGTAATATATATAGTCTCATGAACTTTTGAGTGAAGATCTCAGAAATACTGGTTTTTAAACATGCCAAGCAGGCGAATGAGTAGGAGACATGTTGGCTAGTGGGGGTGGTGAAATACTGGAACTGGTTGTCCAGAGAAGTTTGGCATTTCCGTCCTGTTCAAAACCTGACCGGACAGGGCCTGAGCAGCCTGAACTTCTTGGACCTGCTGAGTGGATTTGGACTAGATGGTAAAGAGAAGGTTACTAGATGCTTTCAGATGAAGCACTTAAATGGCTTCATGAAAATATATTTCACTAGGATGAGTCTTCAGTTTATAACTATATGACTGGAAGTGAGTGACAGAATTGACCCAGGAATCCAATTTCAGATGTTTTTGTCCTTGCAGGCCTAAGGTCCTCAGTAAACTTCTGGTTCTCCTTTACTGTTGATGATAGTCCCTTCAGCTTTTGTCATAAACTGTGACAACCTGGCATCCTATGTCATTTAAACCTAATTTCCAAGTCATCTTATAGATCTAACATAAAGAAGATTTCCTTTGCATTCCAGCCTGTCTTATTTGTCAGATCTGCAGGATCATAGTGGCTTCTTTGGGGCAGCAAAGAGGCAGGAGATGGGGCAAAGGGATCTAGGCAGCTCTCAAAATAAGAGAAATAGAGAAACAAATATATTGTGTGGCTTACCCTGATAATAACACAAAGCCTCGAGAAAAGGGAAGGCAGACACCTTTTTTGCACGTTGCTTTTCAGTCTCTGACCTAGTGCTGTCTTATTGCTGTATCGTGAAATCACTCTCTAGTGCTATCTAGTGAATTAGTAGAACTTCTTTAACAAGTACAGTTTTTCACTGAAATACTGAAAATACTACAGTGTTCTTCCCTAAATCAGTATGTTATTAAGTTTACAAGCTTTTGTGTGTCTCATTCTTTGTGCTGATTAAAAGGTGAGCATATACACAGATCCTTACAGAAATATAGTGGTTTTTAACAGCAGTGCAAAGACATTGTTTTTATCCAAGAATAGTAAAGAGGAGAAGATCGGGAAATGTCAGTCAGTGCTTTTTGGGTTTGTTCCTGTTTTTATTCTTCTGTGTGATACAAGAAAGGTTTGAACAGCAGATGGCAGACAAGAAATTTCCTGATTTCATTTTTCTGTTTGGCTTCCAAATGTGTTAAGGGATGTGGGCTTATTACCACAGAAGAACATCAGGAAATAAATCCACAGTAGGTGCTTCATTAAATCTAATTTTTATACAGGCATTGTGTTAGACTTGCTTTTATTTTCTCTATCTCAGACTATGGATTTAGTCAGCTATGAATACTTAATATACAAAAGCAGAATGGGGACACGAGGAAAGATGCCTCCAAGACAGAAAATATTCATGCAGTATTTTCACCATTTCTGAATGGTGTGGCCTTTGTTCTCTTGGATCCTTTCCACATCTGTGAAGTGCGTAGATTTGCAAATCAGAGTAATTACTATTCTCACTGGCAATTATTTAATCTTTCTAGGGCCTGTTAATGCAAAGCGCTGAGCTCCTTAATTCCTGTACACTGTGGAGGTCTGAGAGTGCTCCAAAGGGAAAAGTCCTCTTCCATACACATCCTGTGTTATACACTCCCTTTGTACCACCCTGTGTCCTTCATGGCCTTGGTAAAAGGATTTTGGTTTTGTCTTAAGGTTCCTTAGTTGCTGATTTTAGAAATTACAGCAATAGAAAGCATAATCTGACTGGACAACCAAAACTTGGCTTCCATACCCCAAAACTGAGTAAGTGGACTTTATGCTGGTAAAGTGTGGAATAGTTAGAGCAGCAAAACGCATCACCTCTGGGATCATACTGGGGCACCAGCATCTAAAGTGTGCTCTGCACAAAGTGCTCTGACCTATGGGATGGGCTGGAATTACACTATTTGCTCATGCCATTAGGGTCATTGGAGCTGTTTGGTCATGGATACCAGGTTCTCCATTGCTTCTTAAAATAATGCTTTTCTTCATGCCATTCTATGCACAAAAGTTTTCTTGCTATGGCATTGTCCCCTTCCACAGATGCTCAATCAGCCATGCTCCCATCCCTGTTGGGCTGAAATTGTTGTTACACTCTAGAGAAAATTTCCTGACTGTATGGGACTGAAAGACTTTTCTTTCCCAACTGACTTCTTTGGAGTAAAAATGGAGGTTAATGCTTTAATAATACATTTAAGATGACTTAATCTTTTCCTTTCCTTAGCAGAAGAATGCAGGAGGGAACCTGAAATGTCTTGCCAAATCTGAACCAATTCCATTGTTCTTTAAGATCTGTGAAATTACTATGTTTAAATATAGATGATATGGGCTTAAGTAACTCCTGCGCTTTGTGTGTCTTTGTGAGTTTTAAGACTGATATCTGCAAATAGTAAGTGTGATAAATTGAAAAGTGCAGAGAATACTGGAGGTGAGATCAACATGCACTCAGGCAAGGGTTTGGTGCTATAAACTGTGTTGTGTAAGCATAAAACAATAGGATTTGAACAGAAAATATCAGTGATAAATAGTTATTATAGTTTAAAAAATTCTGGGCACATTAAATGCCTGTGGAGTTGTGAATACTGTTGAGAGTAGAAACAAAATTTCATTGTATTTCTTGTTTGCACCCAGACTTAAATAACTAATTTTCATGCTGTGATTTCATAGGGCACAGTCCTGTGCCACAGAGAGCTAATCACAGTTTGCTAGGAGAAACATGTCTGAAAAACATGGCATTAGTCTCTTCTCTACTAGAGTGGCCAAGGGTCTGATCATTATGGAAAGCAGCCAGTGCATAAACAACAATGATCTCTGACATCTTAATATGCGGGAACATTTCTGAGGCTGAATAAGAAATGTGTTCCTAAGGCTAGCTGTGGGTGGCTCTACATCATCTAAACCCCTAACCTCAGTGATTTTAACAGCCTGTAATTGTGAAAATAAAATGGTCATAATTTGTTTTGCCATTTAAAAAGTGAGAAAACAACTTGTATTTTTTCTGCCTCCTTTGAGATCTTCGATTATTTTCTATCTTACAGATACTCTAAGTAATATGGGAGATATTTAAAGCTAAAAGTTGGCCTAATCTTTGAGCTTTCTCTGTGCTTCAGCCTTGGTCCTCTCAGTTTGTGTTTGCACCTGTGCACACAGACACACATGCACACATGTCCTGCTTAGTCATTACTTAAGGATAATCTAAATAGTGCCCTTGAAAATCCTGAAATACTTCAGAAGTATTTCATTCAGTAACTTCAGGTTGCCTCTGTGATTCACTTTGAAGCTGTTATGACTGATACAATCTTGAGTGAGTCTTCCTGTGCTCACGTATCGCCAAAGAAACCCAGCCATTCTAGATCACTGTGAAAGAACATTATCTGCCCTCAAATAAGAAGGCACTTCGAGGAAATTATGAAAAAGTGTTAGTTGCTGTTTCAATAAAATCTTGAGGTTTCATCCAGTTTAGGAGCCCCATGTTATAGGCTATTGGACAGAGGCACTGTAAATAATGAACATGACCTTCTGACACATGGCTTGGAGAACATGTTTTCACTATTTATTCTTTTGTTACAATACTTTAAGAAACACATAGATTTCCTGCACTAAAACAGATCCAACCACTGATTGTATCACTGGACCAATATCTCCAAGAACAAAATGAAAGGAGGCATCTGCTATGTCTCATCTGCATGAGTGGAGATGAAGGAATATTCCAAAACAAGCTGCTTCCTTACTAGTCTTGTGTCCAAGTCTTCCTAATTTTTGTGTATTATTCTCTCCATTGCTGTTAAATCTCCCATTTTTCTTAGTCTGTAGTCTTGTCTTCTTTTTTTCTCCAGCCATTTCTCCTGGATTCAGAGTCCTGCCCAAATAGTTGAGCAACATAAGCCTTTGGATCAACATCTACACTTAAATTTTCATTCTTCCTACATTCTCAGTTAGTGTTTGGGACTCGTGCTGCGTAATGTCCATCCTGGGAAACTAAATAGAGATTTATCCAAAGGTACTCCCACTGGGCAAAGTGGGAGAAGGTAAGATATGGTCACAACAGAAGGTAAATGAAGTAACTGTGGCCACGAAGAGATGGTAATGGTCAAGGAGAAGTAGTAACTTGTTAGGAAGGTGGAGAAAATGTGAGAATGCTTTGTAATGTTCACTGTGCATCAGTTTCCTTGCAATACTGTTTCTAGGTGAAAGAAAGTTAAATATTTAATCTTGGGCTGATGGTGTAGGAGCCTGAACCTCACTGTTCAACAGACAATCAGATAAAGTAATACACCTGAAAAGGTGCCTTTATGAGACAATGGAAACATCTATGGAGGACTGATTTTTAAAAGAGAATCCCTAAAGTCAGGATGAAAAGAGTTAAGAGAAAGAGACTCTCCCTAAGGAGAAAGCAGAAGACAAAAAGAAACTAAGGCGAGAAAACAGCATTCATAGGAAATACTGCATAACACAGAGTCTGCCAGAGATTGACAGATACTTCGTGGATTTATTAAAAAATCCCAAGTCTATGACTGACAAAACCACTGCAGAGCTGGTGTTCTGACCCAGGAATTCTGCTCTGCTTCCCAGGTCATCAATAAATATAGATTTGGTTTAGAAATATGATCTGCTTACCTGCATCTTAACAGCTGATTGATAGCCAAATTTTTTCAAAGGATTAAGTCTTCATTTAGAGTAGGGCTGGGATGAGAGACTAAACTCCTTTGGCTCAAACCCGTGGAAATACTGTATATGAGGACATACGGCTTTTCAAACTTCCATAACAGTTTATCCTATAGAGTTTCACCAAAGCCTGACAACAATTTGTTACACATTGAATCAATATCTTGTTTAGATTTACACTAATGCCAGTGAATGTTCCCAGGCGATGTGGGAGTCTCTGCTGTTAGAGCAGCCTCTGGCATACCTTTAGCTCATGACAACTAGCACTTCCAAATAATTAATTCCTGAGCATGGTTTGGGAGTTAGTGTGGGCTAGGGACTGTTCCTTGTAAGAAGAAGGAAATTCCCACCTCCTGTATCGGAGGATGGAGGTGGAAGGGTGCTGCAGCAGTATGGACACAAGACAGTGATCGTGTCTCAGCCAGACAGCAGTCCTGAGCACATTTAAATTACTGGTATGGCTGTAGTCTTCAAGAATTTGGGTACTTGAACAAAGGAGAGAGAGAGGGATCTGTAAAGAAGAATTGATTTCAAATTTTTCCCTTCTTTAGTTTTGGCAAAACTGTAATATTTGGTGTTTCCTCAAGTCTGTGATATGCACAACCCAAGGGAAGCAGAGTTGTCAGTGTTTTCACCATTCTTTAAACAAAATTGCATGAAACTGAAAAGTTAAAATAACTATTATATATGCAGGGGAGCCAGGGTAAGCACTGCTAAAAGACAGAACCATTTAATATAAAAGTCCAGTGCTTTAGACAATGCTGGCTATAAAATTACATTTTCTACTCATACTCGGTAGGCAATTTAGAAAACAGCACCTAGCCTTGCTCCTTACACAGTTTGTGGTCTGCTAAAACAGGTGCTTGTAGAAGAGAGGGGAGGGAAAGAGAAGAGAGGGGATGGGGATGGAGGGTGGCGAGATCAAGTAATTTTTCTCAAGACATTTGGCATACAAAAAGCAAAGTTTAACTCATGATTATGATAAAACTCCAGTTGTGATTGAACTTCAGTAAAAACTCTAATTGCACATTAGTGATGCAAAGAGTGCTTGAAAATTTGCTTGTCAGCATGCATGCTTGTCTTTATATCTTTAGCTAACATAATTTAAATATTTTTAGGATTGAATCTTTAATAAAAATAGCATATGAGTCTTACATATCACAATACAGTGTTAATCACTTTAGAGTAACCTAAATGTAAGGAAAACCCTTTTAAAGAAATCATGCATTAGACTTTTCAAAATATTAATTATGGTGATGTTTAAATATTTGCATTTAAGCTAATCACATTTGGTTTTAAATAGAGAAGAACATTAATCAAGGAATGCATATTAGTTGGCATGTTTTGATTAACAACATAAAAAATGCCTTGAAGTCAAACTGCATTTTAAGTTCTTTGGTTTAGACTAGAAGCTGATTATCAATAGTGCTAAAAAGGAGCTAGAAACCAAAATGTAGTCTGCATCTAATTCCTTATGTATTGCCTATTCTAGGTCCTTTCAAGGCAAACGTGGCAAAGGTATAATAGTTCATGTGTTTTTCTGACTGATAAAAAAGAAAAAACCCTCATCTTCTTTTATGTTACTTAAAATGCAAGTGCTTATTTTTTCAATTCTCACAGCAGACCAGTGGTTCCTTCAGTGGTCTGCTAATAAGCTCACTAGTGAGTTCTGCTGAAATTTGCTTCTGTTTGAACCTGCCCTTGATGCAGGGCTGTCAGATGGGGTGTGTTTATCAGGCAGATAATGATGTTTGCAGTGGAGAGCATGTAGGTATATATGTGGGCACACAAGTGAGTATGCATATATACAGTGTTGCTGTAGAGCGGCTGTCTAAAGGAAATAAGAAAGAAATAGAAATACTGTCTATTTCTATAAGAAATAGAAATACTGTTGTTTCTAAGACCACTTAATACAGCTGGGTACAATGGATGAGTTGTCTGGCACAGGCATTTTTTTCCCCCCAAAGTCTTCAAGCTGAGTACAAATTGGGAGCAGTTGTTTTAACAAGATAATTTTTTTGATGCATCAGGTTTGTCAAATCTACCAGCTCAAGAAATTTCCTCCCTCTCTTCTCTTTGGTTGCTCACTTCTGCTTCCATTTTGCAGTTGTTATTCCAATACCTTCATTGATGCTACTGTTTGTGGGGCATAGTCCTAAAAACTTCTGTGGCACATGAGGCATTGAGTAAGCTGTGCTGCAAGGTCTGAAGCAAAGAGCAGCTCAAGTCCATTTACTGCCGGAATAGTGTTTGTGTAACTGCACCACCCAGCATCTCTGAGCGGGTCGTGTGTAGTGCCCAGCAGAACGGTGAATCTTGGCTCTGAGGCTGGGCTTCTGAAGGTGTGGTTATAATATATTAGCCTACTACTTTTCCGTACTCTTTTAAAATCTTAAGAGTAAATGGTGTGCTACAAGAAGATCTTGCAATTGGTACTTCTTTCCAGCAAAGAATATGAGTACTGTATGTTTGCTCTTATTTATGCGGTCCTGTGTAGGGACCTCTTTACACAGCATTTGATTATAAACATGCCACTTAATTAATCAAGATTTGGCTAGGTTGGCCTTCTAAGAAGCAAATGGTAAACACTTTTAGGTGCTGTGGGATTTAAACAAAACCAAAAATCTCTTCCTTCTTTTGTTTCACATAAGCAAAAATCACCTTTGACTAGTGAAATACTGCACCCATGTGAAAAGCCAGCTCTTTTAACAGTGAGACATGGTTGCTAGTGAGGATGATGACTGTATATTTGGGATAAAAATGCAGAGGATCAAATTTTGTTTCCCAAATTTGTTCCCAAAAGATTTACAAATATTTAAGTGTTTGCATAAAGGAAATAAAAATCACACTTTTACTTTAAATTTCAGATGAGCTTACTGTGTCAGTTTTCCAGTGTTTTTATTCAAAATAAGCAAGTTTAATAATAATAAGCTGAAAAGGTTTGAACTCTAGTATATATACTCACAATTTGAACTACAAAAATTCAAAATACATCTGAGATCAAATCTTGATCTGTAAACGTACAGTTTTTCAGGTTGCTTTAATCTTAGTGCTGATGAGAGTGAGCAGCTGCCTCAGCAAGATGGTGTGCCTCACAGTCTTGACAGTGGCTTGCATGCACTGGAGGATGGCTGGGTGGGTGGGTGATGATGTGCGTGTCTGCCTGTGAAATCCTCACATGTGCCTGTTTGCCTTTCAGTTCTGAGGGAGGGGTAGTAAGTTTTTGCTACACAAGGTTTCTTCCACAGTTTGGACCGAGATTTGGATCACCTGTGCTGCTGCCTTTCGTAATGTATGTCAGGCAAAGATTTCTTTTTTTTGGGGGAGCATTCATGGTAATTATGCAGTATTCCCAGGATCTCGCATACAGATCTACTGACTGATATTACTATTTTTTTATGATCAAATCAATGGGAGCATCTGAAAAACAAATACCAAAGCTATATGCTTGAAAGTATCATAAAATGTAATTTCATGCAGTTGGTCACAGTCAGATATGTATAGCTTTAGATTTGGTTGTCTTAAATCCACATAGCAGTAAAGGACAGAGACATTCATACAGTTATGTGAGAGAGTTGTGCACTCTGAAAAGTAACTCAGAAGCAAACATAGGGATGTAATTGTGAGACTGAATTCCAGTTCTGTCATTGATTGGACACTAGCAGGAGATCCTCAGATAAAAGTTGGGAGGTTAAGTTACCTCTTTTTTTTGCCTGTGTTGTGACTGCAAGATTGGTGTTTGTAGGTATGTAATATTGTGGTTTCACAATTCAGGACTTAAAAAACTGGATCATGATGGAGAAGGTCAAGGACAAGATTATTGTAGCTTCTCTGTTCTGTCAACTCTGAAAACAGAATCAGCTGGTTTTGTTATTCTGGTTTTTATTCTCTGAAGAAAGATTAATTCAAGAAAGTACTAAGAACTGGCATGTACACAAGGCTGGGCTTAATTACCACAATAGTCCCATCCAGTTATACTGTCCATAAAAGTTAGCAAGACTCTAGTTGGAGACGTGATCACAAAATTGTGTAGAAAAATGTGAGCTGTATTTTATCAATATGTGGTTTCTTTCTACATAAAGAATTTAAAGCAAGGAGCCTCTAATCTGCTTGGGGTGGAAGAGAAAGAGTTAATACCAATAGTTAGGAGAAGCATGGTCTACAGTCACACAGCATATAAATAGAGTTTGAAATTAAGGACTTGGGACTAACATTTGCCTCTCTATAGACAGGTTTTCAAACAGTCCATGTTTTCCCCCTAGTTTTCCCTCTCCCTGCCTGATAAATATGGTGTATAAGGTACTTTTTTAAAAAGAGGTTTAGAGTAGAGCAGTAGACCAAGTAAAGAAGGAAGATCCCTTTTAGAAGGTTGATAATTTTTCTTATGCATGTCTCTTACAACAGCATTTACATAACTGGTTCCAGTGGATCACTTTTTCAGTAAAAACTCATCTGGCATAGCCATAGCTTTTTAGTTTCTTGCAGAACTGAAACAGATCTTTGGACATTTAGGCCTTAAGGCAATTTGGCCAAGTGGTTGACTCTGTGTTTTCCTCCCACAGTGAAAATAGCTTAAATTGATTAAAGTACATCTCTGACAGTCCAGTCAAGAAAATATGCTGTATGTGATACTTCTCAACTGTTTTAAGTGATGTAGCTCTGTTAAGTCAATGTTGCTGTGCCAGTTTGAACCAGCTCAGTATCTGACCAAAACATACTGTGGAATGACAGATAAAATAAAAATCTGTCTTTGCCCAGGTATAGGTTAGCTTTTCAGCAATGCTTTAAGTCAGTTCAGTTCTCTTTCCACCCAGCACTTTTCTACACCGAAATAGATCAATGTACAAATCTGCACTTTATTAGCTGAACTCCCATGTGTATCTTAGGCTTGTTGTTACACGGCACTGTCTAGCTGTGTCTTATTTTTCAGTCCTTTGTCATAAATGAATGGACAGTGTTATGATGGGACTATTTACTTATAAAGTATAGAAAGTCTTTATTTTCTTCCAGTTTTTATGGGTAAGTATCTGCTTGCGTATATTTTTAATTCACATTTGTAAAGTGAAATTCAAGGGTGAGCGCAGGTCCTGCTGAGGCCAATGCAACCTTACTGGAGCTTAGGCTTTTCCTCTGGAGAGCAGAAGGTGAATTAATAAACAAGAGGTACAACTTGAATTGTCATGTTCCTCTCCCTTGTAAGTTTGAGTCATACTCTCAATGCCAATACGATGCTTGAACTACTTACTACAGAACATGTATTTCAGTACTGAGTTTTTATTTGTGCTATTGGATATTAAAACATAATCACGGGCACTGACTCCAATGCCATGTTACTGGTGCTGAACCATGGCTGCATCTCATAATGATCCTGACTACTTTGCCCATTTGATTTAAAGACCTGCCTCGGGGCATTGGCACATCTGTAGCAGATGCATTGCATGCAATGTGTAATAGAGATAAAAAGAAATTGGCAATTCCTACAGTTTTAATATGGATGCCTCAGATAAGTTATTTTTTTGTAATATGTGCACACAGAAAATTGTAAGGAAATCTCTTTGCTTGCTGCTGTCGGTAAGAACATACCTAGCAACTTCTTTCTTTTTCCCTCTTTAACCCTTGCGTTCTGCACTCATTGTGGTTTCGAGACTTAAAAGAAAACAGAGAAAAAACTACCACAATGGTTTAAATTTCTTTTCCTTTAGTATCCAAGCTGCACTAAATATCTGGGATAACTGGCTTTATCAGTAATTGGAAAGTACTGTAGATCTTCTGATTTACAAAATTGAGGATAATGTTAGTAGGGTGGTATTCAATCTAAATGCTTCTCAAGTTCATAGTAGGTAATATGGTAGCATGTTAAGCAATGAGACATATCAGGAATGAGTTTGAGTATGTTAAAAATTATGCACAAAATTGGCAATAAAAATATTTCATTTGGGGAGATACATTTACGGAGCAATATATTTTCTGTTAGTAAAATGTACCACATGACCTATAATTTATTTCTTACAATATCCTAATCCTAATAACAAATTAAGGTTTATAACACTGTATAACATAGTTCATAAAAATTCAACCTAATAATTTTAGTTGGTTGAGAACTGTGTAATGCTGGCACACCTGAGAGTTGCCGAGAGTTGTCTCTTAGCTACACATCTTCATTCTGACAGAGAAGTCAGCTAGGTGCTACTTTAATGGTCATCTACAGTAGTCAAATATTTTCCAAGTGCAGAAACCAAAAAACCAAAACCCACAAAAAAAACTTTCAAACTTTTTTTTCATATGTTCATCTACATCTAAAAGCCTTTAATGGTATGACTATGGAGGTTGCATTTGGTGTTTTTTGCTAAGAAAGTTATTTGAGTAGATTTAGATACAATATTATATAAGTGGTATTTATAATTTATATTGGTGCTAATACTACTTATAGTCATGTAGCTTCCAGTTTCCAGTACACGTGTCATATCTAAGAGGGAGTGTTTTTATTGTTTTAACTGCATCAGTGTGGTTAAAGCAATAAAATTTGTAAATGTGAAGTGGCCCTCAGACACAGTTTGCAAGTCTACCGCTTACCAAAAACTTCCAATAGAGAAGTCAATGGGAGCTGAAGTTTCTCCATACGTCTTTTTAGTTAAAGAAAAAAAAAAGAAAAGAATAGGTATAAGAAACAAAATCATCCACATTGATGTTAGGATTTTGTGTGTGCTGTAGTTTTGGAATCTTTAGGACTGACTGCATATGAGGTATATATGACAACTTTAGAACTGACATAAGCAAAGTATACAAATACAGGAATTTGAACACAAACCTTCCCAAGTTACTTTTACAGTTGTTTTGCACGGTAAGGTGCATGCATATGTGTGTGCATATATATCTCTCTTAAAAAACTATTGTAGCTGTACAGTGTGCCTATTAAATGTCATGCTTATGGGTGGAGAGGATGCAAAATTAGTTTTTGAAGTTTTATGGAGTATTTTGTAAGTTTAGGATTTCTTCACAGCAATTAATGCCATCACACTAGGGTAGTTGGCCAGGGCAAGTACCAGTCTACACGGTAGGATTTCAGTGTAACAAGACTTCAAGGAAAATGTTACTATATTCTCCAACTGGATTGCATTTGTTTCTTCCTGAGAGGCACTTAGCTCCTGTTCAAAGGTCTAAAAGAGTACTGGCTCATCACTTCTGCAGCAGCTTTCATAGCATCTTCCTGTGCCAACTAGAGTCCTACTGCAGAGCAAGCATCTTCTTGGATATGAGAGGGAAAGTACTTGTATCTGAATTTAAGAACTTAATCTTTGAGTAAATAAGCTGTCATTGTACTTGTTACTTCTGCTCATTATTTATATACTTTCTTTAAAAAATGGATTCCTATGTGGCCATCATGTTTTGTGTGTCCCTGTGTGTCACACAGACCCACACTTAACTCTTATGCCTCCTGAGAAGCATAAAAACGTGACAGTGAGGTCACAGAGAATTGTATTTGTGATGAAATAAAAAACCCAAAAGACTGGATTTTAGGCTTCTTTTTTTCCCCTAGTAGTTAAAAACTAGTTTAGTAATAATTGTAAAAATTTCCATTTCTGGTGATGCCACAGTAAATGAGATTTAGGTCACGATGGTTTTGTTTGTTTTGTTTGTTTTAACAAGTTGGAGTCTTTATTGGACTTTGATGTTTGGGTTTTTTTTTTCCTCCCTGTTTATATGGCAATTGCTCCTATGCTGGTTTTCTTTCCCTGTCTTGGGATTTGAACTGCAGTAGTTACATAGAAATGATGAAATGATGAAAACTGACAGTAGATAAATATATTTGAAAAAAAAAAAATCCTGGTTTTAGCATAAATAATTGAATGTGCCTCTTCTTTTTCTTACAGAACGGTTTACACAGTACAGCCCTAAAAACCTTAGACAAGCATGGAACAAGTAAGTCTTTTTTTTAATTACTCTTTTGACTCTTCAAGGATATGATTCATGCCAAGCTGAAGTTATTGAAGTTATCATAGTTAACTTAAAATGGCTCTATCCTTTTTAATTACAGTATGAATGTGGAATTACTGAAGTATTATTCTTTCCTGCTTCTGCCAATTTTGAATGTTTTTAAATTGTCAATTATTTGTAAATAGGGAGAAACTGTATAGCATCGTATTTTCTTCTTGGGGATGTCAGTTGTCAAGTGTATTGAGCTTATTGAGATGTGCTGTGTTATTGCTTTGGGCCATCAGTTTCGAATCTTGTTTTCTCTGTTCCACTGTAACAATTGAGAGACTTTTAAATAATATGTTTCTAATCAACTTTTGAGTGTTGTTTCCACATAACCATCCCCTCTTGCCAGGTCCATCTGGTCATTGCTATGAGCTGATGACCATACTCTTGTATATTTTAATTATCATGACTGAAAAAAGTCAATGTGAATTCACTGCCTTTTTTTTTTTCCTTCTAATGTTTCCTGAATTTTGTCATGTTTACATCAGATGGACACTGATAAAAAGGTAGTGTGCTCAAAATCCAGAAAGGTTGCCTAGTAAGCCAGGAAAGCCTAACTAGTCATCTGTGTAAAGTTTACTAGAAGATTTCTCAGCACATGAAGAGTCTTTGTAGACAGAATATTTGGGCAGCACTGTATTGAGTGATCAGCATCTTTTATATTTTGAAGAAAGCATACACAGTTTGAGTTCAATGAACAGGAAAACAGCTGTGTCAACAACTTGTCTTGCTAGAAAAATCGTTAGAATTTTTCTCCACTGTCTTTTGACCAAAATTTTTTGCAACAAGGCTAAGCCTTTGCCCCACCAGCATTGCTGTTTTAGTTCTGATACTCATCCCAAATTTTATTGTTGGTACCAACTGGCTGTCTTGTTGGTAGTTTATCAGGGAGTTCAAGAGAGAAATCAGCAGGAGACCAAAGCATCTCCTCCTCCAAGTTCACCACTGAAGTTGAAGATACAAAATGGTTTGGTGAAGGAACTTCCTTGTTATAAGGAAAAAAAGTTACCAATTGAGAAGAAGTCCAAATCCTTTTTCAATATCCTAATTCATTAGCAATGGACTGTGTCTACAGCTCTAAAATTCATAGCATGGTCATTTGCCCAAGATAAGATGAGGTTTATATTCACTTTGCCATTCTGTTATTTCTTCTCCATCTGCTTCTTACCAAACCAATTTGGTCCAGTGTTTTGGACTGAAACACAAAGGCATTTTTCATTAAAAACAAAAAAAACCAAAAACCCAAACAAACCGAACCAGCCAACCAACAACAACAACAAACAAACAAACAAACAAACAAAACCCCACCAACCAAAAAAACCAAACCCAACTTTTCAAATTGTGGTTAATTGAGGGAGGAGAAATCTCTTAATGTAACAGGATCATAGTTAAAATTAGGTGTTAGTTGTTGGATGCAATACCATCAGTGTTGATCCTTTGAGTTAGAACCTGTATTTCTGCAATGCCAGGCATCTTTCATGACCCTGTAGCTCGCTGTATATTACTACTGGATCCTCCATGGTTAGGAGTAACTTTCTGATTCCTGCAATGTGACACATAAAGCTGGCACTGGAGCCAGTGCAGGCCTTCACAAAGGTTAAATGTCACCTACCGGAGTTAATTAACTTTCTACAGTCTATAGAAAAGTTGCTGGCTTGTCCAGCTCAGAATGGGAGCCTAAATTGGTGGCTTTCATGGAAGAGTCTGTCTCCTGTTTACTCTAGAGGGAGCCACAGGAAGATTAGTTTCACTTATAGTTGGCTTTTGTGAATATCTCAAACAGTTTTGCCAGTTCTTGTGATCCTTGCAGGCATCTTGCACTATTTGACTCTACATGAGTCATACTGCTTGGAATAACGTAGTTCCCTGAAAGTCACAGCTTTCATTTTAAAAAGTAAAAGTCACTAGAATTGCCTATATTCTGTCCGTTAACAATGAACAAACTTGCAAGTTCATTTTTTCTTTGAAAGTAGTTAATTAAATCCAAAAGCTTAGAGGAAGCAATTATATTACACCATAGGCAATTAGATCTGGATTGGGAAAGAGGGACAAGGAAACTAATATTGATGAGAATGTGTTTGCTTAGGGGCATATATAGGCATAAATAATGTGACTAGATACTGGCGCGCTATTCCATCCATTCTACAGGCACGGACTGAGTGTTTTTCTATTTTTAACAGCAGTTCAACCCAACAGTATCTCCTATGTATGAATAAGTACAGTAATAGATTTGAATTTAGAAAGTTGCTCTCTTATATTTCCTTCAAGAACATTGCATAAAATTTCTGGTTTTGTAAAATACAAAAAAAGAACAAAACCCTGTTTACTTAAAACAAACCCTCAATTTCTGAGACTTCATGATTGACACAAGTTATGATCACATCACAGGCTGACTCAAGTAAGACCAGAGCTTTTTGATTTCTAAGAAAGCTCTTCAAAAATATTTATACATTTTCAATGCTCCATGCATAAAGGATTTGCAATTTTTCAACATAAATGAAGGGATTGAAAGACTGAAAGCAATGACAATACATAGAGTTCAGCGCTTCATATATGTGGTTCTACTACAATAGGAAATACTCAGTGCCTCAAAATTATATATCATTTACATTTAAAATGTAAAAGATTTTCTCTTTTTCTAGTGTAAATCTTTATCTGTGTGCTGTATTAGAGCGCTGTTGCTTGCACAGCTGTAGTTAAGGATGTATAAACATTTCTGTTATAGACATCATATTCCCAAGGGTTTATAATTCAGCTATAAAACTTAACACATGGACAGACTGATTCATTCTAGAAATGTTCTTTCTTTATTAGCATGTTTCAAAAAGCAGCAATCTCTAATCTTAAAAAAAAAAGTCTTTTTAACTTCCTGATTTAATTTGTTGAAGACTGTTGATGACACAAAAATGTCCCATTTGAAATAGAATTGTTTTAAAGGTAGTTGGGATAAATGTGAGACCTAAGGCATGGAGAACAACATACAGCCTTTTGGTTTTAAATATGTATTGGTTTTGTTACTCCCTCTCGACATCTTAGTACCTTTGAAAGATACACCCTAAAGAACAATGTTGATGGTCTTGGAAGGATTTGCGTATGTGCTTAAACTTCTCTGAGGTGAAGTCCTGTTACTGCGTTTTATAGGGGGTGGATTGAGATACAAAGAAATTAAGGAATTTGTCACACAGAAACTGCCATAGAAACTGTAAAACGGGGCATAACATTAAACTTTGTGCTCCCAAATTGGAAGAGGATACCCTTAATTTTTTGCACACAATGAAGCTTTCACTATCTCCTGTTCCATCTTTCAGGCACAGTCTGACCCTTTATCTTGTTCATATATATGTTTTGAGGTCCTGGCATGGACATGCAAGAATATGGATTTAGAAGTCTTCAAAGAGGCTTGCCTCAAAATGTACATTATAATGCAGTTTATGTAAGGAGGGGTTACTAGAAGGAAGAACAACACTCTTCCAACATCTACAGAGCCAGCTTCATGTCTGTAAGGTGGAAGGAACAGAGGCAAAAAACTGCAACCCCAACCCCCCCCAAAAGCCACAGATGGTAGATTAGGGGCAAAACAATTGCACCTGACTGACTACACCAGCTTCCATGAGATGTGAATTTTAAAGGCAGAGCCAGACAATGGAACAATGATGGACAGAAGCCAGTGGCTTTTTAATTCCCAGTCTAACTGGAAATGCGCTGAAAGTGTGGAATGTAACAGCAATGACAAAGTGAAACCCAGCAGGCTCATTATATAAGAAGTTGGATCCCTAAAATGCTTAAAATAGAATTAATCAATATTAGAGGCTACTTCAGGGAAGTGTTTGAGGGAGATACTGTAACTATCACTTATAGTGAATTAAGTTCTTTGGAGACTTTTAGACTGAATTTCTTCACTGGTTGTCAGCCAACCTAAAGATTATAAAGGGAATATCTACTAGATAAGATGTGATTTATACATTTTGTAGAAATGCTTATAATGTTAAGAAACAAAACTTGGGTTGACATTTGCTTCTGTCTAGTATGAAGCTTCACCTACCTTGCATGACCTAACATATTGTGGAATGTGATTATAAAATACTGATCTAAAAAGAATTAAGATGTGGTAATCCGATCTTCCTATAGAGTTCATAATGAATTATATTTTCACCTTTTTTGCTGAACTTTTGAGTTCAATTATCTCTACACAATAAAAACCAAGAACAGTGCTGCCTTCAGAATGCAACGCAACCTCTTTCAATTTGCAAAAGCTTCTCCACAATAATAAACCCCTACAGAAGAATAACAAAAGAGAACTAATTATCCTTGTGTATATTTGGTAGGATATAAAAAGCTTTTTCAGATCCTTCTGTCATAATGGGTTGCATTGTGAGAAATTAGGTTGGAAAGAAAAGGTGTAGTTGAAAACAAATTCTGCTCTACATAAATAGGGCTACTGCTCTGTAATTCCCCAACATGGCAGCAGTATTTATTATATAAATAACACTTTATTCTCACAGCTAGTCCCACTGCTGGGGATTTCTTCCTTTAACAAGATGGCCTCTGTAATTGAGAGCTCCCTTCCTGAGGCCAGGGTGTTTAAAAGTTGCATGCCAGGATGGACTGGCCTGTTTTGGGACAGTTATTCAGCGAAA
Source organism: Cariama cristata (assembly GCF_000690535.1). Lineage (NCBI taxonomy): Eukaryota > Metazoa > Chordata > Aves > Cariamiformes > Cariamidae > Cariama > Cariama cristata. The sequence continues at coordinate 861 of NW_009606293.1, read as the reverse complement.
ACTTCCTGAAGAAAGCAAAATGAGTGAATAGAGATGAGTCCATGTATTTTCAGTCTGTATGTCATTTCAAGCGTGACACAGACTATGGGATTGTTTAGAGCTGAGACTTGGGGAGGGTTTTTGGTTTGGGGTTCTGTTGTCTGGTTTTTGTTTTGAAGAAAATCTTTGCCTTGGTGGGGTTTTGAGTAAAGATAAAACTATCTTCAAATTGTTGCTTTTATCCCCTTCACCTTCTGTCCCTTTACCAGCATTGCTCACTGTAATGGAGTCTGTAGTGCCACTGAAAGAATATTCAAGCTCTCAAGCACAGTAGGAACAAAAAGCTTTAGTTTTGCCATTGCTAAAACCTTTGTGATCGATAAAACTAAGCAATAATAAATTTGAACTATACTTGTACAAAAGGTGGATTATAAGTGTACAGCTGTGTGCAGTTCGAGCGTGCGGCGGTTGCACCGGGGCTGTCCCCTCGCTTGCATTTGGGGAGCGATGGGGAGTCACGCGGGGGCGAGCAAGGATGGAAACCGGACACAAAATGATAAGATTTTGTAGAAATATTTGTGATGTAATGGCATATAACCCTGCCTCTGTCTCCTGATGATTTGCAGTGATACTGCTGTACTGAAAAAAACATTTTTAATTTCCCATTTTGTTTCATATTTCCCACAAATACCCCTTTATCTGTTGTTATCTTTTGCCTGGGGGACCTTAGGAATCGGATCATGACAAAACCTGCGTTACCCTGGGATACAAGCAAGAAGTTATTTACCAGACAGGAAATGTGTTACACTCCCTTTACCAAAAAAATAACCTTTCCAGCACTCGGCAGCAGGCACATTTACCCCGCGCGTGCAGCAGCCCTGG
>NW_009606292.1:729-3200 GCF_000690535.1 Cariama cristata | reverse complement strand
GCATCCATCTGGACATTGAGCCATTATTGACATTGAGCTTCATTCTGGGAGCATGTCTGAGAAGCTCCATGGGACCCCCAAAGTTGCTCCCAGTGCCACTGCCATGGGAGGAGGAGGTTTGGGGACATTTGGCCAGGCGGCAGCCATGTCTCTGTCACTACAGGCAGATACACTGAAGTGAAACCCTGCATGTTGGAGAAATTCAGAGACACCATGAGCCAAGTGAGACTTTCCAAGGAGCAGATGATCGTGTTGCCCAAAGCCAGTAAGAGCAACCAGCAGCGCTGGTCCCAGGTCCTCTTTGCCGGGGGTTCCCTGTGTTCAGCTCCCACATGGAGAACAGATGTGGCGAGAGGCAGAGGATGATTTTGGCAGCTTCCCGTGGCTGCTGCACTGAGGACCACAGGGGACCATGGCTCAATGGCCAAGATGGCAGTGCCCTGGGATGCACTGAGCTGGGGCAGCCTCAGCCTTTACAGGCATGGGGTGTGAGGCAGAAACATTGCTACCAGCTGAGGTCCACAGGGGATTTTAGCCTGCACATCCCTCTGGATTGGTGCTGAGCAGCTTTCCCCAGGGCCATGTTACTCCTCAGGCTCCTCTTTGGAGCAGGAGATGAGCCTCATCCCTCGTAGTCTTTGCAGAGGATTGCACCTTGCTGTCAGAGTAGGCGAGCCAGAGCTCCAGTTCTCCCACCCTGGGGCTGGGACAAGCCCCCAGCCTCCTCCTGCCCTCCCAGATGGAGTCTTGGGCACAAGGACTCCCAACACAACTGCCCAAAAGCAGCCCAAAAGTGACCTCCAACCCCAAGCACTATTCCAGGGAGAGGCTGAGCACCAGATAAAGGCCAGGAAAGCCACTTTTTTTCTTTGTTTTCTTTTGCCAAGTAAATTTTACGATCGGAAACTCAGTATTAGCAAGAGACGTGGCCTCAGCCTGAGTTTTGGGAGGTTGGGCAGCAGCAGCCATCTGCAATAGGCCAGACCCTTGGAACTGGGGCTGGGCTTGCAGCGAGCAGCAAAAACCGCTCTGGAGAGGTGGAATGGGATCAGGGCATCCCGGGATAACTCAGGCTCAGGAAAACAGGTCCCACCTCGCTGCCATCCCTACTTGCCCTCAATGGGTCAGTGCTGGAGGATCCAGCTCAGCTCCCTGCTCCACAGCCAGGTCAGCTGCTCCAGCCCCATGAGCGAGGGGTCCCGGCTGGACCCTGCCCTGGAGGTGCCAAGCTCTGGCCATGCTGTCGCACCCTTACGCTGCACAAGGGCACCCGCGGCTGGGAGCACCAGTCCCCTGGGTGCAGCCGGAGGTGCTGGGTCAGTGACGCATGGGGACAGGACCTGGCAGGGACTTTGCCCACCAGCTGAAGTTGGCCTCTCTGTCGTTCGGTGACAGGGACAATGCAGGGTAGAAGAGGAGCTCAGCTCTTTCAGAGTGTCTTCAAATCACTGAGTTTGATTAGGGATTTGTATCAGCACAAACGGGACCAGTTTGTTCCAGTAACCCTTTGGTTTGGCCCACTATCCAGCCCAGTAACCCTCCAGTCTCACATTCCTGAGAGCAAAAAGCAGCAGGTTAAAGAGGTGGTTACTGGCCCTGGCGTGAGCACATGCCCCAGTTCTCCCGGCACCCTTGCCTGGTGCGCTTGCTGGTCCCAGAGGTGCATGTTAAAATTGAGAAGCAATTAATGAGTACAAAGCGCCAGCAAATTGGAGAGCAAAGAAAATGCAGGGTCTTTCCTCTGGAAGTAAAATCCCAGATAGCTGACAGGAGCGAAAAGCCAAGGAAGTTAAGGAAGAAAGAAAATTTTAAGAGGTTGATTGTTGTCATCCTGCTGGAGGCAGATGACAAAGCTGCAAAGAGCATTGACCCCCAAGCTGTGCTGTCACCCATCTCTGCCTGCACCTTTCTCTGCAGCCTTGGTGTCAACAAGAGCCATGGGCAGGCAGCAGCCCCTGCCAAAGCCCAGCCCAGCATCTCCAGCACTCTGCACCCCCAGTTGCTCACTCTCAGCAAATCTTGGAAAGCCATGGAGCAGACTGACAGCCTGCCAGGGCACTGCTGATGCTCTAACAGGGCTCCTGCCACGAGCGCCGTCGGCTGGTGCCCGGGGCGCGGCCGGCGGGGCCCGAGCCCAGCCACATGGCAGGGCACCGGCCGTGGGAATCTCTCCAAGAATTAGGGACTGAAAAGGCAGCACATGTCTGTCGGTCAGCGGGATCCAGGACAGCAGGTCCCATCGAGCATCATGACATCTTCCTCTTGCCAAGGTCTCAAGTCTGTGCCCAGAGCATGGGGCTGGAGATCGGATGTTTGGATTTTGCAAAGCTGTCTGCCTCAGTGTCCCCTGACTCCATGGGGGAAACCCTCACACAGCTCCAAGCAGCTCTGCAGCACACAGAGACACCGGGGATGGTAAGCTGGGAGCCCTGCTGGACACGGCACTGGGTGTGACCAGGGTGTCCATGGGG